>NC_133659.1:119519507-119819507 GCF_037893015.1 Macrotis lagotis
CAGACACTTAATAATTACCTAGCCATGTGACATTCAGTAAGTCCCATAACCCCACTGCCTTGTAAAAACTAAAAAAATCAGATATACCAAAAGTTTATCTATTTTATTGGCTTTTTCATCAGATCAATTGTTTCTTTTATTTATTAGATCAATGGTTTTTCTTTCTTTTAATTTTATTTATCTCTCCCTTGAATTTCAGAATTTCTAATTTGGTATTTAATTGGGTATCTTTAATTTGTTCTTTTTCTAGCTTTTTTAGTTGCATGCCCAATTTATTGATCTGGTCTTTCTCTATTTTATTCATATAAACATTGAGAGATATATGGTTTTTCCTTAAAACTGTCCTGGCTGCATTCCACAAATTTTGGTCTGCTGTCTCATTATTATCATTTTCGTAGATATACTTATTGGTTATTTCTATGATTTGCTGTTTGATCATTTAAAATTAAGTTATTTAGTTTCCAATTAGTTTTTTGTTTATCTTTTTGTGACTTTATTGCATGTAATTTTTATTGCATCATGATCTGAGAAGCATGCATTTATTATTTCTACCTTTCTGCATTTGATTATAAGGTTTCTGTGCCCTAGTACATGGTCAGTTTTGGTATGGGTGCCATGTACTACTGAGAAAAAGGTATACATTAAATACATTAAATTTTCTCCAAAGGTTTAGCATATCCAAGTTTTCTACGATTTCATTCACATTCTTCACTTCCTTCTTTATCCTGTGTGTAGCTCTCTCCTTCAAATGTGTATCATGTAAACAACATATTGTAGGATTCTGGTTTTTAATCCATTCTGCTATCTGATTCCATTTTATATTTACAGTTAAGATGACTGATTTTGGGGGGCAACTAGGTGGCTCAGTGGATAGAGCGCTGTTCCTAGAGTCAGGAGTACCTGAGTTCAAATCTGACCTTAGACACTTAATAATTGCCTAGCTGTGTGGCCTTGGGCAAGCCACTTAACCCCATCGCCTTGCAAAAAAAAAATCTAAAAAAAAGAGTACTAATTCTGTATTTCCCTCCATGCTATCTTTCCCCATTTATATTTTTCTCTTTCCTCTCATTCTTCCTCACCAAATGTTTAACCTCCTTTCCCCTTTAGCTTTTCTTTTAAAATTTAACTTTCAGTCTATTTTGACTTATACCTTTGCCTTTCATTTTATCACTCCCTTATTCCCTTATCTTTCCCTTCCCCAAACCCCTCCCTTCCATGTAGATAGGATAGATTTTTAAACCCAAGTGGGAATGTTTCTTATTTCCTCTCTCAGCCAAAAATATTGAATAGAATTTACTCAGTGTTCACACCCTTTCTTCTTCTTCCCCTCTAAAATTATAAATCTTTTTGCCTCTTCATCTGGTGTTATTTATCAATCAAGTACTATTAATCAGGTATCATCAATCACAGATTGATTAATAGATTGTTTGACAAGTTCAAAATGTTATCAAAGTACTGTCATAGATTTATTGATTGCTTGATAAGCAACATTGCCTCAAAATCTCTAAGTACCCTCCGTATTTTGTCTCATTAGAAGTACACTTTTCAAGGGTCTGAATTACATCAAATTATGATCATTTTTTTACCTTACTCCCTTTTCAAGTACCTTCCAAGGACACACACAGTCATCATGAGCCAAAGTATTATGCAAAGTCAATCATTTCATGAATTATTTGTACCCCATCCCCTAACATGCTTTCTCTCACACTCCCCCTTCCTCCCCAAACAGGGTACTTAACCCTTTGTTAAGTAAAGTATAGATTAAGTTCAAACCTGAATTAACTAATTATAAGAATTATAAGAATCTCAAAAGTTTATCTCAAAGTTCTCTTAGTACTGGGATGTTCTGAAGTTCTCACTTAAAGAACTTTATAATTAATTGTAAATTATGGGACACACTGACACAGGACCATCCAGCTTATGATGCCCACATCAGAGAAAGTTCCCAGCTTAGTGAACTCAGCATAATTAAAAGTTAAAGGAAACTGAGAAATTTAAGTTTACAGTAAATACTCCTGCTTCTCATCTCAAGCAGTGATGTCATCTTGGACCTACTCATTGGAGAGACAAGACCCAGCCATACCTATAGTCTCTAAATCCAATCTTTCAATTATATATTCAATTATTTTCCCTTTTAAGGTTGTATATGATTTGATGATCTTGAATAAAATTTGTTTTGTTTTGTTTTGGTTTGGTTTTTTTCCCCTTTTTCTTTACATTTTTCTGCATCTCTTGAATCATTTATTGGGCAACTGAAGTCTTTGTTCAGTTCTGATCCTTTTATAAGGAAATTTTGGAAGGCTTCTATGTAATTGAAACTCATCTTTTTCCTTGACAGTATATGCTCAATTTTGCAGGGTAGTAAATTCTTGGTTGTAATTCCAGGTCCTTTGCCTTCCAATATATGTTATTAAGATTCTCTGGTCCTTCAGTGTTGCGGCTGATAGGTCCTGTGTGAGTCTGATTGTGTTTCCTTTGTATCTGAATTGTTTCCTTTTTGCTGCTTGCAGGATCTTCTCCTTTATTTGAGAGTTCTGGAATTTGGCCATAACAGCCCTTGGAGTTTTTATCCTGGGGTCTCTTCCTGGGGGGGGGGGGGGTCTTTTTCTTTCTTTTTTTTTAGTTTTTTTTGCAAGGCAGTGGGGTTAAGTGGCTTTCCCAAGGCCACGTAGCTAGGTAATTATTAAGTGTCTGAGGCTGGATTTGAAGTCAGGTACTCCTGACTTCAGGGCTGGTGTTCTATCCACTGAGCCACCTAGCCACCCCCTGTATATTCTTTCAATGGCTATATTGTCTTCTTGTCTAGAAGATTTGAATATTCTTCCATGATAATTTCCTTAGTGATGTTTTCTGAGTTCTTATTTTGATCTAGGCTTTCTTGGAATCCAATTATTCATAAATTATCTCTCCCAGATCTATTTTCTGGGTTGTTTGCTTTTCCTAAAAGACATTTTATGTTTTCTGCAGTTTTTCAGCCTTTTTATTTTGTTTGATGGAATCTTGTGGTTGCATTGATTCATTGGTTTTTATTTCTTCCATTCTAATTTTTGGGGTTTTATTTTCTTCAATTAACTTTTGTGTTTCCTTTTCCAGTTGGTTATTTTTACTTTTAAAGGAGTTGATTCTTTGATCAATTTTTCATAATTTTCCTGCATGACTCTCATTTATTTTTTCCATTTTTCTTCCTCTCTTCTTTGGTTTTTAAATTACTTTTAAAGCTCTTCCATGATATTTTGGATTTGAGTCCAATTCATAGACTTTTTTGAAACTTCCCTGTGATTAATTTTTCATTGATTTCTTCTAACATGGCATTGTTATCATATCTATCTGCAAAGTATTTTTTCTATTGTGAGAGCTCTTTCAGCTATTTTACTCAACTTTGTTGTTTTAGTTCTGCTTCTGTGGTATAGGGAGTATAGATCAAAGCTTTTTATGTTGGGTCTAGGGTCAGATCTCTGATTTGTCATTGGCCAAGATGTTTCCTTTGCATTCTAGGCCTTGTCTTTGCAAAAGTTTATCACCTCCTTTGTGTCCAGGTTCTGCCCTTGAAGTGGTTTGTTCCCAACCCAGTCCTGTCTTTTGCCCAGTGTTCCCAGGGTTCAGACTTTGTTTGGGTGAGGACCTTCCCTGTTGGTTTGCTATCTAGCTTCCAGCACTTCTGCTGTTATCAAACTGTTGGGACCTGGACTGCATTGCCTCCATTGGAGGCTTAATGCCTCCCTTTGACTTTCCTGCTCTCCTGCCTGACTCGGCAGAGACAGATTTTCACTGAAGATCCTCCACACTGAACTTATTCTTGAAGAAACCCAAGAGGAGGAAGCAAATACAATGGGCATTCAATATATGGAAGAAAAAGAAAAAGACAGTCTGGAGAAGGAGAGTCATGTGAGAGGAACAACAAGAAGTCTAATGTTGGGGCTAATAGAAGAGAAAGAAAGTTCAAGAAGGAGTTCAAGAAAGTAAGAGAAAAACCAAATTGTGAAGGGCTTTTAATATCAGAGAACTATATATTTACTCTTTTAAGTAATATGGAGCCATTGCAGTTTATTTAGAAGATGAGAGTTATTGTCTGAAATTTCTGTGGCAGCTGAATGAAAGATTGATAGAAATTGCAAGAAACTTGAGTAAGAGAGACTAATTAGAAGATTTTTGCAATGGTACAGGGCACAAGACAATTATGACCTGCACTGGAGGGGTGGCTGTATGGGTAGAGAAAAGTGGACTTATGAGACATGTTAGAAAGATAAAACTACAAGACTTGACAACAAATTAGCTATGTGGGGTGCACATGAGATAAGAGTCAAGGAAGACACAGGTTGCAAGCTTAGGTACTAGGGAGATGATGGTGCCTTCACTTAGAATGTTTGGAGAAGAATTTTCAAGAAAAGATGATGAGTTCTATTTTGATAATGTGGAGCTTGAGGTATGTATGAGTTGATATAATGACTTGAAGATGTCAAAAAGGCAGTTGGAGATTTGATCATGGAAGTCAAGAAGAGGTTAGGGCTGTAACAAAGTATCAAAGTATGTCTGCATTAAGAGGGAAGATGAACTGGGTGGTCTCTAAGGTGCCTTCCAATTTTTAGATGCTGTTTTACTTTTAAAAATGCAAAATGTATTTATTTTGTATTCAAAATGGAAAACAATACCATCATAATTAAATACATCTATTATACAATATGAGAATTTAGAAGCAGCATATCATTTACTGCATCATGTACAGTAAACTGCAAAGGAACAAAAGTAAAATGAGTGAGACTGGATTATATTTAGAAAGGGGAAAAATAAGCCTTATATATGTAACAATTCAGTTAATCTCAGTTAAAAAATATTTTATGAGAGTTTGGATCTGAATAATGACAATTGGATTCAGAACTGACCACAAACAGTGATAAATGACAATTTATTAAAAGGATGAATCAAGAGGTAGGCCAAATTTTATTTGATATTTTCAAAAATGATTTACAATGGGGAAATAAAGAGTCATTTAATGACATTTGCAAATAATACTAAATCTGAAGATATTACAAAAATCACTGAGAAGCAACATAAAAGAAAATTCAAGAACTTAACATGAGATTCAATTGAGACAAATGGAAAGTCACTCAGAACATGAATGCCTGTGTGTCTCTCTGTCTCTGTGTATCTCTCTCTCTCTCTCTCTCTCTCTCTCCAAATAGCTCAAAACATTTTATATCATATTTACTGAGAGGTAACATTATCTTAGGCACTGCTCAGAATAAAGTATTAGCATTGATTCAATGAACAACAAATACTCACATTCTAAAAAGGGGATTCTATAGTGGACCATAAGGAACAGGAATCTTTTTGCTTGCTTTAAAAAGTTCAGATGTGGGGCAACTAGGCGGTATAGTGGAAAAAAAAAAGGTACAACCCTGGAATCAGTATGGCTGAGTTCAAATCTGGTCTCAGATATTTACATGCTGTATTACCCCGAGCAAGTCTCTTAATCTTAATTGCCTCCAAAAATAAAACAAAATAAATATTAAAAATTAAGATGTACTACCTTTAAGGAAATTCCAGTTATCTTTGGTACATGAGGAGGTTCAGGTAAGTCTAGAACAAATATACTTTCAGAAGACATATGAAGGAAGTGAGATAGATTTTCTTGATTGCAAAGTATGATGTTTTAGACTTGGGGGAAAACTATTTAGGAAGAAAACACAAAAAAACAACAAAAAAGTTGGGGAAAAGCATCTGTCATTAAGGATAACTAGTTTAGTTATAACACTTTGAATTAGAAAGCAGAAAATTTCAAGTCACTGCAATGAAAACAAAAAAGAAGTAGACTATATTTAAAGAAAAGGAAAAGAGTTGTTCCAGCTCTACTTCCTTCTCTTCCCAGACTAAACCCATTTCTACGGTATGTACATTCACTCTCTTTGTTCCTCACTTCCCAATAGCCACAAAACTAACCTTCAATCTTAAATAATCTGCACCATCCTCTTTCAATACTCCTTGTTTGATTAACACTGATGGAAAAAAGTTTTAAAATTCTATCAATTCTATCCACTACCAATTTATGCTATCTTCAACTTCAACAAATATGTATTCAACATCTCCTTTGTGCACATGTTTAGCTTCAACAGAATACTTACTATCATTGGCTAATTTAAAAAAAATAAATTTCTTGCTGATGCTTTATAATTATACCCTAATGCTTTAAGACTTTTTTATATTCAAGTACTCAAATTCAAATACTCCTTCATTCCTAAGTAGATTTCACTTTCTATTTTTTACTGAGAAGACTGACTTCAGTTTTTGTTAGATACACTATAGTTAAAGTTGTAGTCTTTAGCTTTGAGCATAAAACAATACGGGCTTTGTTCTTGTTACCTATTTATTTTCCTTTTAAACCTGCCTCCCCATTTCTGCCACAGTCTTTTTAAACTGCTGTTATTAGAGAAATGGTCAGAACCATGGCCAGCGGTTATAGTGAAACAAATAGCTGATCCATTTAGCACTCTGGTGAAGGACAGCACCAAATTACTGGGTAGCATCATATTACAAGGCCATTGCAATATCAGGTAGAGGTAATATTACCAGATATCCTTAAGGAAAAAGGCCTATTACTAGGGATAGTAATTTTAATAAGTTTAGTCCACTTTTCTAATTTTGGTGGTCTGTAATGGTCAAAGAACATATTCCAAGTGAACTTGAGTTCCAGGAAAAGAGTTCTGCTACTTTGTCTGGGTTTTCCAAGGAAAAATTTCCCTGACCTTGACATAATTCCATATATCCTATACAGTGCAGCTGGGGTAGTGTGTATATACTTATTTTCCTTTCCCAGACATTGTAGAAATCGGTATGGTCCCTAAGAGAAAGAAGTAAGTATTTCAGAAAGAGCTTGTGATGAGAAGACCTTTCATAAAATACTTCATTGGCACTTGTTCTGAGACTCCTTTTCTCATCATATAAAGAGCATTTTTTAAAGTCCAAATATTATTCATTAATATGGCACTACCCTCAGATTCTTTACCCAAACCACATGATACAACACATTCCCTAATATAAAATTCACATAATTGTACTGATTGGGAGAAGGGGGGACAAAAAAATCAGAAAGAATCTTCTATTGAAGCACATGTTTTGACTTAGGTTTTAAAAAAATGCAAAATCAATGAGAGCAATCATTAACTAAATGCTACTGACTACTCCTTTACATTATCACCCAAATTTGCTCATTTTTTCCTCCTCTCTAATACTTGCAAAGGTCCATACTCAACCTCTGAGACACATATAACTATATAATAGTTTGGATGCTAAATAAATATTTTCTGACTTAAGACTGAAGCAAAGGACAAGCTGGATTATGAGGTAAGATTAAAATTTTACAATTATTTATGAAGAACTGGGTTAAATCATTTTAGATAAAAGGAAAAAAGGCTACTTTCAGTACTGACACAAACCAAATAGAATCATGGTTCACATTGTTATAAATATGCCATAGAATTAAAGAAAAATATGAATTTTAGAAATAAAAAATTTAAGCCAAATACCATAAACTTTTACAAGTCTGACATCAGCAGTATTGTAGAGTGATTTCCAAAGAGAATTTGTAAAAACCTTATCATTGACTGTGCCTAAAGTTAGCTCTAAGGTACTAAGGAAACAAATACTTCAAGAATCAATCCTGCATTGACAGAGGAAATGGACCAGGTTTAATTTGTCTTTTCCATCACCAGTTCCTACAGTTATATTATGGAAAATAATGGAAAAAATTGAAAAATTCTTGAGGCTTAGGGCTACATTTTTTGCATAGTACTACAAGTTAGACTGAAAGATAAAGGTTAACTCATTCCTACAATATTCCAAAAACCTGGACATTGTTGCAAAACAACAGAATTTAGAGTACAGAATTTCTTTTTCTATAACTTGTTTTCTAGATGTTCCAAAGTGCTTTACAAATTAATGAAGTAGATATTGGCAGGGTAGTGACTTCAGTAGGCAAACATAGACTCTATTAAGTACTCAGTAATACCATTTACAGATTCTCAAATGATAGAATCTATTTTAAAGCAACACTTTCAAAATACATCATAGTTTCTTTAATGACCCAGGTCACCAGACACAGCCAGAATGAACCTTATTTTAACATTTAACCTGAAAGGACAACTCTACCATTACCCTTCCCCCTTCCCTCCATTATTACATTCTTTGAATTAGGGATGAGGCAATATTCCAGTATGGGAATTCAACTCAGATATCTAGCTGAATGGCATCAGGTTTTCCTTACCCTTGAACTCTCTCTTTTGTCCAGACTCCAGAGAATCAAGCATGTCACACAATGAGTAGCCAATATTAAATAACAACTTTAAGGGAAAAGAAATCCCTTGCCCAGAATGAACCACATTCATCATAACCCACTTACCTTACTGTTTAGAGTTAAAAGCAAATAACTCTGATGGATCTTGTTTAATATTTTTACAATGTAACCACTATTTTCTAAAATGATGCAGCTACCCAAAAAGAATCTCAAAAGAGAGAGTGCCAGGAAAGATGCATGTTGCAAGAGATGTCAAATGTGGAACAAGATATATATGAGAATGCTGTATTGTCTGCCCACATCCTTAAAGGTATTCACTTTGAAGCAACATTTACTAAACTCATGTTGGAAGCAGCCTAAGGTTTTCTGGGAGGTCTGTGTGTGTGTGTGTGTGTGTGTGTGTGTGTGTGTGTGTGTTGTGTGTGTGTGTGTGTGTGTTTATACTTTCACACTTCTCATTTTAATGTTTGATTTGAAATAAAATTGAAAATACACAAAGGAATTCAAGCTGATCTAAGGCTTAGAGAAGGATAATGTATTTATGTCACATCTATAAAGAAGAAAATATAGCACTTTTAACCATAAAAGCATCTCTCTCTGAATGTGTCATGAGGAATTTGTGCAGGGTCTTGTTCTCAGACAGACCAAAAGATGCAAATGCCATGTTAACAGAGGAGAAAATCAAAGAATGACATCCGGAGGACAAGCCAGAACTACAATATATCTGCAAAATTCTTGACATACCAGTAGCAACTTCTAAGATATAAATACTCTGCTGATGATGCCAAGAAGGTTCCTATTGTCTCCTTTTTAAAGTAGGGAGGTTTGACCAATTGCATTTAACTTAGGCTACTTTAACTTTATACAAAAAGTTTCCATAAAACTAGATGAAATAGTTCCATAAAAATAAAATACAAAACAGTAACATAAAACAATGAAATAAGCATAAAAACAATGAAAAATATTGAGAGATTAGAAGAAAGATAAGGAAATGAAAATTTATTAAACACCTACTTCAAGCACTGTGCTTGGTGCTTCACAAATATTTCATTTGATTTTACTTTTCATATTACCTAGAAAATGGAAAAAAGAAACTGGGTCTTTAGGAAATTGCATAAAGCAATGAGGTATGTATATTCTAAGTTCTTTTGCCATTTCTCACTAACATTAAATATATGATAGAAAGATAAAGAACAATTACAAAATCAAAAAAATTCTCACTGTTTAAAATACTTGAATAAATTTTGATGTTTAAAGCTAGATTGAATAGTAGTTTGGTGAAGGAAATGAAGAAGGCCAAATCCTTTCCAAAATCAAGTTTTTTTTTACTTCATCCCCTGAACTGTATTCCACATTGCATATCTCAACCTATCCATTTGCCATAGCAATGTACTGCATCATTACTTTGCATTTTGGATTTAATCATTCCAGAATTTAATTGGTCATAAAGAATATGTCCCTAGAGGTAGACTGCTATGAGACCAAGTTTAGAATCAGTGGGGAATAAAATTCCCCACAGCAGCCACTTAGTTTAGATCTTCAGAAGGAGAAAATTAACTAGATAAAAAATTTCCAATTACCATCTCAACATGGACATAAACGATAATGTTTGTAGAATAAAGTTAAGAACTGATCCTGTGATTTCCCAGTGAGAAAGCTCCCTCAACTACTGAAGGGCAACCCCTTATCCACAACTTTTAGTATTTGAGAAGTACCTGGAGCAGTGTTGTCAAACTTAAATAGAAAAAGCAGTCAAAATAATGGGGTTGTGACTTTCCAAGATCACACAGCTAGGTAATTATTAAGTGTCTGGGGGCAGAGTTGAACACAGGTCCTCCTGATTCCAGGGCTGATGTTTTATCCACTGTGCCACCTAGCTACCCCACTTTTATCATTTCTTCCCTTTCAGATTAAACAGAATAAGTTGAATACTTTTTTCACCTTACAACCTTTCAAATACTTGAAGACAAATCTATCAGCAAAACCAAAACCCTTTCTTCATGACCATGGTCATGGTCATAGCCACGGTCATCATCATGGTCATTATCACACCTAGTATTTGTATAATGCTTTAAAGTTTATAACATGCTTTAGAAACATTTATTCTCACTATAATAACCCTGGGAAGTAGAATTATCATAGGGTAATTATTCTCACTTTAGTGATAAGGAAACTAAGAATAAAGAGGTAAAGTGAGTTGCCCAGTCTCACAAAGCTAATGTTTGTCTAAGACTGGTTTTCAAACTCAGATCTTCCTGATTCCAAATCCTCTGCTCAATATACTAGCAGCTTGATATTGCTTAAATCAATCTTCTTATGGC
The DNA here is from genome assembly GCF_037893015.1 of Macrotis lagotis. Lineage (NCBI taxonomy): Eukaryota > Metazoa > Chordata > Mammalia > Peramelemorphia > Peramelidae > Macrotis > Macrotis lagotis. Next base: position 119,530,116 of record NC_133659.1, read on the forward strand.
ATAGTCCCCATTTTCTTCCTGATATCCTTTTTTTGGATGTTCTTTAGCTTGTAATATTATTCTTAAAATTTAAGACCCAAAAGTGAACAAAACATTCTATAATATAGATATAGTCTGACCAGAATAGAGAATAACAGTATCATCACTTTATCATGGACACTATAACTCTCTTTCAATACAACAAGAATAATATAAGTTCATCAAATGTCTTGATGATGTCAAAGTGAAAAATATTCACAGCATAATCCCAGTCTATCTACTGTTTTTGACAAAATGAAAATTAGTTTAGTTTGATATGACCTCTTCTTTTTCATTTTTCAATTATCATCACTTTCTCTCTTCTACTTTCTCATCCATACTGAAAGAAGAAAAGAAAATCAATACTCTTAAAATAAATATGCGTATTCAAATAAAATAAAATCCTGTATTGACTCCGTCCAACATGTGAGTCTCATCTAATGCATTTATTCCATCACCTGTGTCAGGAACAGAGTAGTATTCTTCATGATTGGTTATCTGAAATCATAGTTGATCATCATGTTGATCAGTTAAGAAAAGACCACTTCTTGATAACATTATCTGAGGTTTTAGTGATCATTATTTCTTTTCTAAACATTCAACATTCTCAATAGTACACTATAAAAATTTAAAGGGAACCAAAGTCAAGCTCACTTGTTAATTGTCTGTAGACTCCCTTTTCTTCTTATTTTTGAAAATGAAGAAGTGTTCTTTTACTAACAGACTGACTTCTTGATGTGGGGGTGGGGAGGGAAGTGCAATTAGGGGAAAAATTGTAAAATTCAAAATAAATTAAGAAAAAACAAAACAAAAAGGTGTCCTTTTCCTCTCTTGTGACACTTTTACTATTTTCCCAATCTTTTTGAATCACAAGTACTCTTTCAAGCCTTGACATATGATTTCATCTAGTCCTAGTAATCTAAGTTTATCTCCGGGTTTTCTGCTCTCTTTTTAATAATATTTTATATTTATACAACACCTTAAGACTCAAATAAGTTTTTTCTCATAATAGTTCTGAAAGTAGCTAGTACTTTTTTTATCACAAGTTTTAAAGATAGAAAGACTGAGGTTCAATGAGGTTATGATACTTGATTAGGGACATGTAGGTAATAAGTATTGCAGTTAGAATTTCATATTATTTCTCTTTAATTCCAGGCAAAATGCTCTATCCACTAAACTATAATGACTTTTATTAAAACTTTAGCTATGTTGCATTAAAATAATCATTTTTATTTGGTCTTTTCCAATCAATGGATCATTCTTTTCAGCAGAGAAAATAGATGCAAAATAAAAATTCAATTGTTTTCTTTCCATTTGCTATTATCACTATTCCATCAATTCCCAAGAGTTTACCCTTCCTTGTTATCCTTTTATTTTTCTATAGTCTAGCTTTAGCAATATTTTTGTCGTCATTTTTGGCACAAGTAGCAAAATCCTGCCCTTAATCAAGATTCCTCACTGCCCAAGAGTAAACCTGGAACTGCAACCTTTATGAGTGAACTTCATCCTGATTGGGAGGTAAGACAAGGATAATCTAGGAATTAAGGAAAATCATGGTACAGTATATAGTTCCAAGAAAAAGAGAAAAACATCATCTAGGAACCCCTTCAGAGATTTGATCAGAATGCTTTTAGACTTTTCTTTAATCCTCTTTTATTATTTCAGTAAATGCCAGTTTCATAAATGGTTAGAACTTCAAGCAATCACTGCAATCATCCAATCCAACTAATCATTTAATATCCATTCTATCAAATAGTTTTTTTTAATTTAGTGACTACTACATATAGATAGCTGTGCAAAAAACTGAGTCAAATACAAAGTTCAGATAAACCATAGTCTTCTACTTTATGGAGTTTATAGTCTAATGAGAGGCTAAAACAAACAAATAAGCCCAATCCATAATATAATATGAGCAGGATTTTATAAAACCAAAAGTTATGTGAATCCTAAGGGGTAATGTCTATACTAATATGATGAGTAAAGACTTTTATGGCAGAGACAGCATTTGAGTTGGACTTTTAAAGGATGAGTGAAATTATTTAATAGAGAGCAGGAGGACATTCCAGGCACAGGAAACAGCATGAATAAAGGTCAAAGGAGGAATAGTATAAGGGTATGTTTGAGTATCAGAGAGTAGATCAGTTTGACTGAATGTCAGTAGACATGAGATAAGGCTAAAACTGATATGAGATAAAACTAAAATGATAGATTGGTGAAAAGTTATATAAATCCTTGAATGCTGGGCAAAAAAAATTGGAAACTACTAAAGGTTTCTAATATAGTGCTACAACCAGATCTAAATTTAATAAATATCATCTATATAATTGTTAAAAGATTAATTGAAAGGCAACAGAGTGAAGATGGAAAGACATCAGAAAGCCACTACAAAAGATTAGCTTAGTAGATCATTGGAAGATGGAGCCAAGGCAACAGAAGAGAAGCCAAAAACATCCCTAAATTCTTCCCAGATTACCTCAGAAACTACATTAAATCAAACCTCTAAATGGATTTTGGAGCAATAGAACTCACAAAAACACAAAGTGAAGGATTTTTCAGCTTAACATATCTTGGGAGGATTTCAAAAGGTCTGTCTCACTCAGATGGAGGGGGAGCATTGTCCAGCTCAGACAGAATATGGGGGCAGCCAGTTGGGAAGCTCTCAACTACAGCAGAGGTCAGCAACTGAGCCCTGGGACTCAGCTCATCAGGCCAATGAAATAACATATCAGCTTGTTCACAAGGCAAATTGAGAACCCAGAACCACTACATAGCCAGCAGGACTAGCATGGGCAACCCCAGCAAGCCACTCACAGAGGAGGCCCCAATATGGAAAATCTAAGAGACCCCTTCTCCCAATATAAAAAGTTTTGTGTGGCACCCACTGTGTACAGTGCAGAATTCAACATGACTAAGAAAAGTCAGAGAAAAGACCTCATCACAGAAAGCTACTATGGAAATAAAGAAGATCACCTTACCATCGAAGAAGAGGATGACACAAAAAATATTACATGATGATCAGGAGGAAATATGAATTGATCTCAACCAAGAAAGACCTCTTGGAAGAGCTCAAAACAGAATTTTTAAAAATCAAGTAGAAAAATTGGGAAAAGAAATGCAAGAGAAATTCAACTGCTTGGAAAAGGAAGCACAAAAACTTAACTGAAGAAAACAACTGCTCTAAAAATACAATTAGGCAAATGGAAAAAAGAAAGCATCTCTTTAATAACTAGAAATGACCAAATGGAAAAAATTCCACTGAAGAAAACAATTTTTAAAACAATATTTAAACAATTTAAAACAATTTAAAATTTAAATTTAAATGATTTAAAACAATTTAAACAATTTTTAAAACAATTTTCATTTAAAATATAATTGATACTCTAAATCATAACTTATTCGAGAAATGCAAATTAAAGCTTCAGTGAGGTACCACCTCACACCTCTCAGACTGGCCAATATGACCAGAAAGGACAATGATCAAGGTTGGAAGGGATGTGGGAAATCTAGGGCACTAATACATTGTTGGTGGAGCTCATCTAACCTTTCTGGGCAGCAATTTGGAATTATGCCCAAAGGGCAACAAAAATGTGCATCCCCTTTGATCCAGCAATACCTCTACTGGGTCTGTACCCTGAAGAGATGATAAAAAGGGGTAAAAAGATCACTTGTACAAAAATATTCATAGTAGCCCTGTTTATGATGACAAAGAATTGGAAATCAAGTAAATGTCCTTCAATTGGGGAATGGCTTAACAAACTGATAAATGTACGTCATGGAACACTATTGCTCTATTAGAAACCAGGAGGGATGGGAATTCAGGGAAGCCTGGAGGAATTTGCATGAACTGAGACAGAACAAGATGAGCAGAACCAGAAAAACATTGTACACCCTAACAGCAACATGGGGGTGATGATCAATCTTGATGAACTTGCTCATTCCATCAGTGCAACAGTCAGGGACAATTTGGGACTATTTGCGATGGAGAACACCATCTGTATCCAGAGAAAGAAGTGTGGAGTTTGAACAAAGAACAAGGACTATTACCTTTAATTTAGAAAAAATATATATCTTATTATGAAATCTTGCTATCTCTCATACTTTATTCTTCCTTAAGGATATGATTTCTCTCTCAACACATTCAATTTTGAACAATGTATACCATGGAAATAATGTAGATTGGCAAATGGCCTTCTATGGGGGGAGGGGGAGGGAAGCAAGATTGGGGAAATTGTAAAATTAAAATAAAATCCTTAAAAGGAAAAAAATAAGCAAAAAAATAAGCAAACAAAAAAGAGGCACAAAAGTTAACTAAGAAAATAATTCCTTAAAAAAACAGAAATAGGCAAGTGGAAATTAATGACTTTTTGAAACATCAAGAATCAGACAAAAACAAAAAAAAAATGAAAAAATAACAAGTAAATGAAAAATACCTCACTGGAAAAATAACTGCCCTGAAAAATAAATCCAGGAGAGTTAATTTAACAATTATCAGAATATCTGAAAGTCATAATCAAAAGAGTCTGAGGGGGTGGCTAGGTGGCGTAGTGGATAAAGCACCGGCCTTGGAGTCAGGAGTACCTGGGTTCAAATCTGGTCTCAGACACTTAATAATTACCTAGCTGTGTGGCCTTGGGCAAGCCACTTAACCCTGTTTGCCTTGCAAAAAAAAAAAACCTGAAAAAAAAAGAGTCTGGACAACATCTCTGTAGAAATCATAAGGGGAAACTTCCCTGATATCCTTGAACCAGAGTGTAAAATAGTAATTAAAAGAATCCACCAATCACCTCCTGAAAGAGATATAAAAATGAAAACTCTAAGGAATATCATAGCCAAATTTCAGAATTATCAGATCAAGGGGAAAATACTTCAGGCAGTCAAAAAAAAAAAAACAATTCAAATACCCAGGAAGCACAGTTAGGATTATGTAGGATCTGACAGCATCAACATAAAAAGATCAAAAAGCTTGGAATATGATTTTCCAGATTATAACCAACAATCCAGAAAAATTAAGCATATACTTTCAGGGGAAAAGATAGATATACAACAGAATAGGAGACTTTCAATTTTTTTTTGATGAAAAGACCAGAGCTGAACAAAAAATTCTGTCTTCAAATATGAGGATCAAAAGATACATAAAAAGGTATAACAGGGAAAAACAAAAAGAATGTTATTCAATAAGATTAAATTGGTTATATCTCTACACAGGAGATACTACTCATAACTCTTTATACATATATATGTATGTATGTATTAGAAGGAATATACTTAGAGGATGTGAACGTAAGTTGATTTTGATGGGGTGAAATAAAAAAAATTAAGACATTAAGAAAAGAAGAAAGGGGGAGGCAGAATAGGGTAAATTATATCACATGAAGAGGTGCAAAGAACTTATTATAGAAAAGGAAAAGAAGGAAGGAGTATTTCTTGATTCTTACTTTAATCTGGTTTAACTAAAAAAGAAAATAACAGATATACCCAGTTGGATTTAGAAATTTATCTCACCCTACTGGGATTTAGGAAGTGAAGGTGGGGGGAGGAAAAGAGGAGCTGATAGAAGAGAGAGTAGAAAGGAAGGAAAAAGTAGGAGGGGAAAGGGGGGGAAGAGAGAGGCTGATAGGAGAAAGGGCAATTTGAAGGGGGTGATGGTCAAAAACAAAGCACTGGTAAGCAGGCATAGGTAAAAGGAGAGGCAAAAAGCACAAATCAGAGGAAGAAAGGATGTAGCATAATAAAGAGTTAGTAATTCAATTTGTGAATGTGAATAGAATGAACTGTACAATAAAATGGAAGTGGATAGCAGAGTAGACTAAAAAATATAATCCTAAATATGTTGTTTATAAGAAACACATCTGAGGCAGAGAGATGCACACAGAATAAAAGAAAAATGTGGGAGCAGAATAACATACTTTAGCTGAACTACAAAAAAGCAAGGATAGCAATACTGATCTCAGACAAAGTAAAAGCAAAAATAGATCTAATTAAAAGGGATAAGAAAGGAAACTATATCTTCCTTAAAGATGTCATATTCAATGAAGTAATATCAATACTAAACAAATATGCATGAACTGGTATAATATAGAGAATGCCCAGTGTACCCACAGCTTCAGTAAGAGGCTGAATAGGAAAAAAAAACACAGGCAGGAAAAAGTCAGAATATTTAAAGATAAAAACCACAAAGGGTATGTAAGCAAAAATGAAAGCATATGAGACTTGTACCCTTTGATCTGGTCACAGACCTCTGTGCACTTTTCCCCACGTCTTATATACAGGATTTATTTTGTCTAACTCAGTACTGGTCTCTGCACCTGCATAACTGTGTATAATATTTTCAGGCATATTATCTTCACAAATCTTGTAACCATATCCTAGTACTTAGATAGTCCCTCTGTACTCAGGGTCTTTACCTAGCATTGCATGGAGAATTATTATGGAGTAATCTTTGCGCAAGATTCCCAGAGAAGCAAGTACCCACTAAGCACAGATTCATACTGTACTCTAGTCCTCTATAGTATAACATCTACATTCTTAGGGGAGAACAGAAATGAATAACAGGAAGACATAGATTTTCTCTCTTAATTTTCTCAGAAATAGATTAATCTAAACACAAAATAAACAAGAATAAAGTTAAGGAGGTGATTATAATTTTAGAAAAGTTAGATATCATAGACCTCTGGAGAAAATCAAATGGGGACAGAAAGGAATATACCATTTCTCAGTGGTACATGGTACAAACACAAAAACTGAACATATATTAGAGCATAAAAATATCACAATCAAATGCAGAAAGGCAGAAATATTAAATTCATCTTTCTCAGATCATAATGCAATAAAAATCTTGTGTAATAAAGAATCATGGAAACAGGCTAAAAATTAATTGGAAATTAAACAACTTTAAAGAATGGGTGGATCAAAAAGAAATGTTAGAAATTAGCAATTCTTTCATCCAAGAGACTGACAATAATGAAACAATATACTAAAACTTATGGGACGCAGTCAAAACAGTTATTAGGGAAACTTTATATCTCTAAATGTTTTCATGAATAAAATAAAGAGACAATCAATGAATGGGACATGCAATTTAAAAAACTAGAAAAAGAAGAAATTAAAAATTCCCAATTAAATACCACTTTAGAAATTCTAAATATCAAAGAAGCGTGCTATATAAAATTGAAAGTAAGAAAATTACTGAACTAAAAAATAAAACTAAGTTGGTTTTATGAAAAAAGATTCCAATAAAATAGATACATTTTTATTTAAATAGATAATTTGACTTTTAAAAAAGAAGGAAGAAAACCAAAATACAGCATCAAAAATGAAAAGGATGAATTTGCCCCCAATGTGGAAGAAATTAAAGTAAAAATTCAAAGGTATTTTAATAGCTGTTTACTAATAAATCTCACAATCTAAGTGAAATGAATGAATATTTACAAAAATATAAATTTCACATATTAACATAAGTAAAATACTAAATAATGTCATTTCAAAAAAATAAATTGAAAAAGTCAACAATAAACTTCCTAACAAAAAATCTCCTGTACCAGATGGATTTATAAGTGAATTCTGCCAAATATTTAAAGAACAATTAATTTCAATTATGAGTGAACTATTTGAAAATAAAAAGTCTGAGTTCTGCTAAATTCTTTTATGACATCAATAGGGTACTAATACCTAAACCAGGAAGAGTCAAAATTATAGACAAAAAAATTATAGAACTATTTCCCTAAGGAATATTGATACAATATTTCAAATAAAATATTAGCAAGGAGATTATAGCAATTCATCACAAGAAAAATACACTGTGGACAGGTTGGATTTGTGCCAATAATTCAGGAAAGTTTCAACTAGGAAAACTATCAAAATAAATGACCCTATCAATAATAAAATTAATAGAAATCATTTGATTATATCAATAGATGCTGAAAAAGCCTTTTTAAAATACAATTCTTATTCTATTAAAAACACTAAGAGAGCACAAGAATAAATGGAGTTTTCCTTAAAATAATGAGTAGCATCTATTGAAAACCATCAGCAAACATTATATGTATTAGGGATAAGCCAGAAGCAATTTCAAATAAGATCAGTAGTGAAACAAGGATGCCTTTTACCACTACTATTATTCAATATTATATTAGAAATATTATCTCTAACAATAGGAAAAGAGAAAGAACTTGAAGGAATCAAAATAGGCAGTGAGGAAACAAAATTCTCACTCTTGTCAGATGACATGATGGTATAGAAAATTCTAGAAAATCGACTAAAAAGCTATTTGGAACAATTAACAACTTTTGCAAAGTTGCAGGATATAAAAAAGCCCACATAAATCATTAGTATTTCTCTATAATACTGACAAAACCTAGCAGAGAAATTCCATTTAAAACTGTAGAAAACATAAAATACCTGGGAATCTATCTGCCAAGATGAACCCAAAAATTATATGACACAATTACAAAACACTTCACACAAAAAAATCAGATCTAAATAACTGCATAAATGTCACTTGTCTATGGCTAGGCTGAGCTAATATAATAAAAATGACAAGTCTGCCTAAATTAAATTATTTAATCAGTGCCAAACCAAGCTACTAAAATTTATTTTATAGAGCTTTGAAAAATAGTCACAAAAATCATCCGGTGAAAAAGATCAAGTTTATATGGAGGAAATTAAAGAAAAAAAATGCAAAGGAAGGTAAATTAACCATACCAGATCTAAAATTATATTAAAAAGTGGCAGTCATCAAACTTGTTTGGTACTGGCTAAGAAATTGGGGGGGAAATAGAATAGGTGTAAAAGAAACAGTAGTAACTAACTATAGTAGTCTACTGTTTGATAAACAGACTGCAATTTCTGGACTAACTACTCACTATTTGACTAAAACTGTTGGGAATACTAAAAAAAATAATTTAACAGAAATTAGATATAGATGAACATATCACATCCTATACCATTGGATATATAATTTAGAAATGAAACATGATACTATAAGCCAATTAGGACACCAAGGAATAGTTTATCTGATAGATATATGGAGATGGGAAGAGTTTATGACCAAACTGGAGATGGAGAACATTATAAGGTGCAAAATGAATAATTTTGATCACATTAAATTTAAAAGGTTTTGTCCAAATAAAATCAATGAAACCAAGATTGGATGGAATGCAAAAAGCTGGGCAACAATTTCTATAGCTAGCATTTCTATAAATGACTCACTTAAAAATATAGAGAGAACTGAGTCAAATTTATAAAAATATAAGTCATTCTGAGAAATGGTCAAAGGATATGAACAGGCAGTTTTGGGGTGAAGAAATTAAGACTATAGATCAGATCATTTAAATTATTATTGATTAGTAGAATGAAAGTTAAAATAACTCTGAGGTATCACCTCATGCTTATCAGATTGGACAAAATGACAAAAAAAAGAAAAAATCATCAATGTTGGAGGGGATGTGGGAAAATTAGGACACATCTGCATTGTTTGTGGAGTTGTGGTCTTATCTAACTTCTGGAAAGAAACTTGGAATTATGCCCAAAGGGCAAACTGTGTAAACCCTTTGATCCAGCAATAGCATTATTTGGTCTGTATCCCAAAGAGATCATAATTAGAGAAGTACAAAAATATTTATAGCAGTTTTTTTATAGTGGCAAAGAATTAGAAATGAGGAAATGTCCAACAATTGGGGAGTGGGTAAACAAATTGTGGTGTATGATCATGATGGAATACTTTTTTTCTTTAAGAAATTATGAGCCAGTCTGACTTTAGAAAAACCCAGAAAGACTGCTGAGGAAAGCGAGTTGAAGCAGGATTACATCCTACATATTAAAGCAACATCATGAGATGGACATATATGGTAGACTTAGCTTCCTCAGCAATACAATGATCAAAGACAATTCTAAAAGACTAGTGATGGAAAATACCATCCACATCCAGAGAAAGAACTATGGAATCTGAAAGTAAACCAAAACATATTCTTCAATTTTTAATTTTTCTTTGTTTTTTCCTCTCATGATTTTCCCTTTTTTATAATTCTTTTATAACATGACTACATTGGAAATAAATTTAATATAGTGTACATGTACAATCTATATCAAATTACTGTTAAAGGGAGGGAGGACGAAGGGAGGGAGAAAAGTGTGGAACTCAAAATCTTACAAAAATGAATGTTGAAGACTGTCTTTTCATGAAATTGAAAAAAAAAGAAAGAAAGAAGGAAAAATATCAACTCAGTGGAAATATGAACCATAAAAGAAAGAATAAATAAAATGGGATGGAAGCAAGAAAGTTGTTGATAGGATAAAAATGATCTGGTTGGATATCAAGTGTAAAAGTGAGAGAAGTGTCAAAGATAACACCTAAATTTTAAATGTAAGAGACAAGTTGAACAACCAAATCACAAGCAAATTGTGAAGGAAAAAGGAAGAAGAAGCAATTGTTTTTGGTGGGGAAGGGATTGATAAGTGCAGTTTGGAAAACACTGTTTTTGACATAATGGTAGAATATTCAAGGCAAATTTTATGGAGGAGATAGATGGGGATTTGAGAAAAGAAGTTGGGGTGAAATAAATGATATGGGAGCTGTCTGCTTGGCGAGGATAATTCAAGTCACTGGAATAAATATGAACAAGAACTAAGGAGCTCCTTGGGGGAACAACTATATAGCCATATTAAGAAGATAGGAACCAGGAAAGGCAAAGAAGGAATAATTTTAGAAGTAGAAGGAGACTCAGATAGTGTGCTTTAGAAAGCTAAATGAAGAAGTTATGTGAAGAAGGAATGATAATAAATATTGATAAAAGGTGAGGATCGAGGAGGATGAAGAATGTAAAAATAATTTGGAATTTATAAGGTCATTGGTAACTTCTGAGGGCACAGGTTTAGTAAAAGTTGAGGGTTGAATCCAGGGATAGTGTTGAAGAGAAAATGGCAATGACAAAACTAGACATTTATGTGTAAACAACTTTTTCCTGAACTTTAACAATGAAGAAAGGAGAGAGATTGGGGACAATGGTTAGATGAGCTAGAAAGATCAAAATAAAGCTTTTCCTTCCAGAAAGAAATGTTTTGCCACTTCATGCTCTTGACTTCTCCTTGTATGTACCTTCTACTATAACACACTGACTTTACTTCTACCCTAAAAATGAATAGCCTGGGGAAGTACATTTGTGGTCAGGAATATGAATTAAGAGTCTAAGGAAAAGATATAGTGTCAAAAGCAGGATACTCAAATATTGCTCTTGGGACAAGATCATCATAGGGCAGAATACTGAATCAAAAAAAAAGTCAGTGATTTGCATCTAGAGCTCTGGAGAGAAGGTGAAAACTCAAAGTTTGGAATTCCCTTGGTCAGTTCAGAAAAGGAGTTTACTCCTGAAAGGCTGACATTTTGGGGTCCTGAATCTGAGGTACAAATTTTCCACAAGCTGTGGAACAAGATGTCAGTGCCTATCTCAAATAATTGGTCTACTCTTCAGTATCCATACTATAGGGGCAATTTAATGAAAATGTGATGATCCATTCCTAAATGTCCATATCTTGCCTCTTGAATGCATTTTATTAGCAAAGGTACATTCTATGCACATTTTCTTTCAGAATTGTTGGAGTGATTTGGTTCTTATTTTAAAATATAGCTAAGCATTTCCACAAGTGTTCAAGTATCAGGTGGACAAAATAATAGTGACTTACATTTACATCTTGGTTCTCAACTGTCAGTACATTTACTGGCTGTCAGTAAAAGAGAAAAATAAAAAAAATGACTGTCAGTAAAGAAAGAGGGAAAAAAAGGGAGCCAGTAAATGTGGGGAAAATAATTTAGAAAAATATTTTACCTACTCCAGCATTAGTTTCAGTCCTGTGTGAAAAATCTAACTACATAATATGAATTGTTTGATGTCTCAAAATGGTAGATTGTGGGAAAGATGGAAATGCTGGAGCATAAAGAGAATTTGAATGACTCTCAATTTGCTTTGAAATCACAATTTCTAAGCTATGTTCAGACTGATGCCAACACACCTGCCATTCATCCAGAGAAATCACAGCAGTTCTAAAGCTTTCTGGTGTCATTTGAATGGGACAGAACAGGACAGGCTCAAGTTATAAGAGATCTTTATTTCCTTCACATTACCCAGAACTTTAATATAACTATTCTGACACAAATCAAAAACCAAGAGAATTATACAGTGATTGATACATGATTGTGCCACATCCTGAATTTAAGCCCTAAAGCTTAATTATTTTGCAAATAAAAATTTTGACATACCTGCCATTCTTATGTGCAGTTTTTGCTTTAATAAAAAAAATTAGCTATTGCTTGCTATTTAAACTGGGTTAATGAAGAGGCAAATATTCTGGCAAAAGGTTGTCATATAGCTAGATTTTTGGATTTCAATATTTTCATTTAATAAGGTCTAAAAGGACTGGGAATTCAGAGAGTTATAAGCCAGAATTGGGAAAGAGGTTTAAAAATAATGAACATAATGGAATAAAAATGTGTGTGTGTGTGTGTGTATTAAACATATCCATAATATAATTATATATCAGGGAAATATACCCAAAATATTCAAGCCTTTGAAATCTTTGGAGTTTTAATCCTCCTCTCAGAATTTCCTTTTTCCTTCTTTTTTTTCCTTTGATAATTGCTTATCCAAAAGAGCTATTAAAAATCTATCAGATGGTTTATGAAATTAAAACTGGAAAATGCAAGGGGTGCTGGTGTTAGTATTGAAATTGAATCATTACAACATTCTGTCCATAGATAACAAGCGGTCTGACTAGAACATCAGCTGTGAATATATTTAAATATGGACTTACACATGCAGTATTAGGAAGGTAAAAACAGGCTATGAAATAAACATTAGGCATCAACTCTAAGCTCACTGTCAAGAGTAGACCCAGGTTTCTAACCACAGAGTTCAGCTGAAGGTAACTATCTGTCAAATGTAATCTGTGCAAGTGAATATGCTTAAGCTGGTGCTATGAATCAACCAAAATTGCTTTGGTCTTATTGACATTCAATTGCAAGAAGTTGCAGCTCATCCAGTCCAATAGACAGTCTGACAACACCAAGAGTGCTTCAGTGACAGAAAGCTTTAAATATAGATGCAACTATCATCAGAATACACATGGAACTAAACTTTATGATCCTTCATACCATCTTATGAAATTGGTCAGTCAGTCATCAACTGGCCATAGATATTTAAAGACCACATAACCCTGCTCTATTTTCTGCCAGTTCCCTCACTTAACAAACCACTTCTAATCTTTGTAAGGATAATGCCTATAAATTTGATTGACAGGTAAGGGCCTTTGGCCCTGGAAGATTTGTTTCTTCTGCATTTTTCTAAACTTTGTCTATTTGCTTTTGACTCTGCCTTTTATTTTCTTTTGAATTATAGACTTGTCCCAGTACATTTTGATCAATAATCACCTTGCATGGATAGAGATTCAAAGTCTTTTTTCTCAGACATTACCTCACACATTTCTTGTGAAATGTTTTGGAAGAAGTGTTAGAAGTCCAGTTTACAGATGGGGAAAATTAGGACAAGGAAAATTAAATATTATTACATAAACAAATACTAGTTTTGCTGGTTCTTCTGCATAATTCCTACATGACCTGAGCTGATTCCTGTGACTTCTTTATGTTTGTTTCCTCTTTTTTTAAGTGAAATGACTTGTCTAAATAATCTCTAATGTCTTTTCCAACTCTAAATTTATGATTCTATGATTCCCAAGGTTCATTCCAACTGTTATCTTTTTACCTTAGGTCCTATGTCCTTTCATATAAACCCTACTGACACATCATATCCTTTTATTCAAAGGATTTTGTTATTTATTGACTAAGGATTGTTTTCAGATCTCTGTTAAAAAAACATATTTGAAAGACTAATAGAAAGTTGTACATAACAGATTTTCAGTTTTATATGCAATAATCTATTTTTATACTGCTACACAAAGCCTATTTTAATTCATGTTAAAAATAAAATATATTTAAAAATTAAGACTATCAAATTATTAGTCATACCATACTACTCACTGTGTTAAACAATATACTCTATCCTTAATCCCTAGGAGCCTGAATTCCAGGAGAACATATTCAAGTGTACAAATATATAAGATAGGAAAATGCCTTATCCAGGTCCTCTTCACTTCTCAGCTAGACTCTTAACTAGTCTCCCCATTCCAGTAATCTAATTCATTCAATGCAGTTGATGAAAAACTCTTGCTAATGTCTCACCATCACGCCACTGCTCAAAAAAGTTAAATTACTGCTATATTATTTATGTAATAAAGTACAAACTCATCAGTCTAGCAATTCAAAGTCTTCTAAAATATGACCCAAACTATCTTCCCAGGATTTGCTATCACTAATCTCTTAGGTATATACTATACTCCCCTGGAAATTTCCTCCTCCATTTTTTACTATTCAAGAGACAGCAGGAGACTGAGAATCAGGAAATATTGGTTTGATATATCCATGTATCCTTCCTGCTACTCACAACCTTCTACCCTAATGCAAATTCTCTTCATTTATTGCCTATACTATTGTCATAACTTCCCACCCTAAATTTCTCACCTCTCCAATTCTCCCTTGACATGACTTCCAGTAATTTTCCTAAAGGGCAAATCTATCCATATTACACATTGATGATCTTCTCACCCTCACTCAATGAATTCGTTTTTTAAATTTTTTAAATTTAATTTAGGCAATGACTTGCCCAAGGTCACAGAGCTAGGCAATTATTAAGTGTTTGAGACTGGATATGAACTAAGGTCCTCCTGACTCCAGGGCTGGTGCTCTATCCACTGCACTACTAGCTGCCCCCACTCAATGATTCTAAGGGCTCTCTATTACCTCAAAAACATTAAACCATCCAGAGGAAGAAAAACAAACCAAAACAAAAAACAACTCTTCAGATTCTAATGAACACTTTATAAAATTTATCTCTTTCCCTTAATTCTAATTCCTCATACCAAAAATGACTAATCTATAAATATATTTATCCAAAATATGTATATACAATGCCAACCTGACTGTTCATTGCTGAGGGGAGGGGGATGAGAAAGGAGGGTGGAAGGAAATTTTGTAACTTAAAAATATATATGTGCATATAGATGAAAAATAAATAAAAAGGAAAAAATTAAAAATTCCTTACAAAAATTTAAACCTTTACAACCTGGTTCCCTCTTATATTTCTAGTCATTTTACACATTCCTCTATTTGTTTTATAATCCAGACATACTATTGTACTTGTTGTTCCTCACACATGATGTTACATCTCCAGTCTCTGTTCCATTGGCTGTTAGCCATGCTGGAAGGAATCCTTGGTTTCCTTCAAAATTCAGTTTTAAGAGATCTTTTTTTAGCCCCTTAGTTATTGATGCTTTCCAGTCTAAGGTTACCTTGTAGCTTCTCCATGTGTATCATATATTTGAACTACCCAGCAGGCAGGAACTGTTGTCAATTTTCTTTGTATCCATGACAGGTATGTGTATGTATTATAGATTTACATATATATGTGTGTGTGTATGTGTGTGTATACATATATATATATATATATATATATATATATATATATATACATATAAAACTGTATGGGGCTGTTTTGAGGTTAGATCATTTAGACCAAACAAACTATATAAATGTCAATTAATATTACTGTATCTCTCTCCTCTGAATACCCATAACACTTTTTACCTCTTTTATGGCATTTATATTCCTGTGACATAATATAATTACCAATAAGCTTGTTTTATGCTTATGATTATAAACAATCAACTCCTTAGAGCAGAAATATAGTCCCTTTTTGTATCCCATGCAGGATCTAATATATATATATATATACAGGAGATTCTCAAATATTATTTGTTTTTTTATTTTATTCATTTAAGGCAATGAGGCTAAGTGACTTTCCCAAGGTCACACAGCTAGACAATTATTACATATCTAAGTCCAGATTTGAACTCAGGTCCTCCTGACTCCAGGGCCAATACTCTATCTACTGTGCCACCTAGCTCCCCCTCAAGTAATATTTGTTAAAAAAAAATAATTTAAAATAGCATAACCTATCTATATATGAACCTGGAGCCAGGGAAGAACCAAATTCAAATTTGACCTCAGACACTTAGCTGTGTAACCCTGGCCAAGTCACTTAGTTCTAGTTACCTCAGTTTCCTTAACTGTAACATGAACTGGAGAAGGAAATGACAAACCACTGCAGAATCTTTGCCCCCAAAAACCCAAATGGGGTCAGAAGAGCCTGAAAAGATTGAAAAATGACTAAATAATAACATTTTAATATAAATTTTTTTTCCTCATTCAGTTCTCCCAGTCTCTTCTCAACCAGTTTATTATATTCCCATGGTTCAATGAGGCAGCTTAATAGAGCAATGGGTAGAATGCTGAGCCTAGAGTCAGAAAGATCTGAGTTCAAATCCAACCTCAGTTACTTCCTAGCTGTGTGACCCCAGGCCAGTTTAAACTGTTTGCCTGTTTCTTCAATTGTAAAATGAGAATGATAATAATAGCACCAACTTCTCTGGGTTGTGAGGATCAAATTAGATAATATTCATAAAGTACAGTGCCTGGCTTATAATATGCACCTAGTAAATATTTTTTTCTTTATACATTAGAATCTAAATTCCTATGCCCATGCCCCAGGATGATATGGAAGTAGCTCCACATTTCCAAAAGCTGTGGCGGAAAAATATTCACCCTGAGAGATAATACCAAATTGAAAAGATTTTGAGAATCCCAAGCATATTTCTTAGTACTTAAATATTCAGATGTATTGAAATATGACTGTTGTTGCCCATAAACCACTTTTTACAACTCTAACTCAAAGATTCTCAGAGAGGGAAAGCTGATCAGTAGCCATTTAGGCCAACTCATAGCTGAATAAGAATCCATTATATCCTGTGCCACTACTATTCCAGCCCCACTCTCTCAGGACATAGATGTGTTACATTTTACCACTACTTCTTTCAATATTCTTCAGGGTCTTAAGGGATTTAGGGATTCTCTCATTGCCTAGAGTCCCCCATGATGATGCCCCCCCCCCCAGTGATTAGAAGTCAAGTTCTATTTAACCACTTAACATTCCATTATATTTTACAAAGCATAGTTATGACAAAGATATAGCAAGAACAAATGTACAAACATTTTCTCAGTCATATTTCCCACCTCAGTCTCTGGGGAGAAGAAGGGGATTTGGGCTCAGAATTGAAGTTTAATTCCTATAAACATTTATCCCATCTAGTTCATGTCCAAAACTTTCTGGTAATGGGCTGCAGACCCAGAATTTCTCCATGGGGCAGGTTACAACACCTTACTTGGATTTCAGGACTCCTTAAGTTTGGCTCTTGAGCTCCTATGGTAGACTCCACTTCCTGATTAAGGAAAACCCATTAGGTCCCCCCCACCACCAGGATTTCTATTTATTTTTTTTTCTTTAAGACTAATTTTTTCTGTGTAATAAAAAGGAATTTTTATGTTTCTTTAAAATGTTCAAGTGCTTTTCTCCTGATAGTTATGTAAAGATAATGTTATGTATTTTTATTCCCATTTTCAAGAAAAGGGAACTGGAGTATGGAAAGGTTTTGACTTTCCACAGTCGTAAGGCTAGTAAGTGATATAATAAGAAAGAAAGGAAGCAAATGAATTTTGTTTAATCACCTAAATGCCAGGCATTGTAATAAATACTTTATAAATATGATTTCATTTGCTTTTCACAAAAATCCTAGGAGGTAGATGCTATTAAGTGTATCCCTATTTTACAATGAACAAAACTAAGGCAGTTAAGTTAAGTGACTTGCCCAGGATCACATAGCTAGAATGAGTATCTGAAGCTGAATTTGAACTAAGGTCTTTCAAAGTCCCTGGTCCAGTACTCACTCCATCCACAGCACCATTTAACTGCCTAAACCAGAAATTATACATGTTGACTGACTCCAGGTCTAGTACTCTGCCCACTATATCTGAGTAGATTTTAAAAACAACTTTAAATAAGGCAGAAAAATGTTGCCCTCCCTCTTTCTCCTTCATTTTTCTGGTTCAAAATGTGTTAGGTGATTTCAAAAAATTGTTCAGTATTTAATACAATTATTATCACCTGTCTATGTGATTTAAAGTGACTTTTCTTTCCAGAAGCTCAGAATTATGGCAATTCTTTGCTAGTTTCTTCATTGTCTTTAAAAGTAATTTCTTACTACCCTTTTTAAAAAAGTCCCTCTTATTCAAAAGTTTAATTTCACATACCTTGAATTTCATTTCATCACTTCAAGAATCCATAATTTCACAAGTTTTGCAGGACTTTACATGTATAATTGATCTCATATTGATTAGGGGAAGGAAGGGATAGAAAAAAAGGGAGAGAAATTTGGAACTCAATCTTTTTAAATGAATGTCAAAAATATTAAAATTAAAAGAATCCATGATTTCACAGTTGTGGGCCTTCATTTACTGAGTAAGCCTTCAAAGTCATACTACATGAGTCTCTAAACCAAAATAAATCATCAAATGATAGCCAAACCTCTGGCAATAAATCTCCTCAAATTTATTCAAACTGATCACTGAATTCAGTTTGCACTTTCCATCTTGGTATATCTGTGGTAATGTGTACTTAATTTAATCTCCAAGACCAGTGTTGTCATCTTTATTTTGTAACTAGGCATCCAAGGAAGATCAATTCTTAACATGCCTATTTGGACCATTTTACTTTACCATTCTTCATAGTTTTATTTGGGTCTTTATGACCTTTTTTTCTTTGTAAGAAAATAGGAATACTAAACAGTAGATGTTAGGAGAGGATCATACCAGGCATAAGGGGTACAACTGCCCATACTCCTACAATATTCATATGTTAGTCATTCCTATTCCTATGAAAAAAAAACTCAAATATTTGAAGACAAATATCGCCTTTACTTATTTTCTCTTTCTCCTCACTAACATCTGAACATTCTCTCCAGTACTTTTTATCCTTGTTTTCCCTTTTGACATGACATCCTATAGGATAAGGGCCACCCTTTCTTCATTATTCATTCCTTCCTTGGAATTGCTCTTTTAGGAAGAGCCCAACTCTATCAACTCAACAGCCTCTCCAGATTCTTCCTCCTGCTCTTCTGCCACTTTGCTTTACTCTTATTTCATCTCTCCCCCTACTTTCCAGCTTCCCTTTATGTAGCATGTTTCCAAGGGTCACCCTCTGTTGTCTCAATCTATGTCTTGTCACCCAAGTCTAATGATTCTGGAGGAGAGAATGAGGTGGATGATTTTGTACTGTTCTGCCTCATTTAAATTCAATTCACTTTCAAATCAAGATATTGTCCTCTTGATGTCATTGACTCTCCTTGTGAACAAAGAATGAACAACAGTCATGTTTCCCCATTAGATTGCAATCTCACTGAGGACAGAGATTATTTTATTCATTTTTGAAACCTAGTCCTTGACACATTATGCATTTTATAAATGCTTCATCTCTCTAAGTAAATACATCTTCATTTAATTTGGTTTTGAGTCCCATCAATATCCTCATAAACTTTCTCTGAACATGATGCAGCTTGCCCATGTTATTAAAGTGTAGCATTCAAAACCAGACCCAACAAATGATTTGTACTGAAAAATTCTGTTACCTATTTACTATGACTCAATATTGTTGGGCAGCTAGGTGACACAATGGAATCAGGAGTCTGGATTCTGGAAGACATAGATTCAAATTTGGTCTCAGACACAAGCTATTGTGACCCTGTTTCCCTCAGTTTTTTCGTCAATAAAATGAGTTGGAGAAAGAAATTGCAAGCCCCTAAAGTACCTTTGCCATGAAAACCACAAAAGGAATCACAAAGAGTCAAATATGACTGAAAATGATTGAACAATATTATGTTTACTTGAGTATGGTCATAATAAAAATTGAAACCTTATAATTATAAAATGCTCATCTGAATAAAATTCAAACTAACTCATTGGACAAATTATCGTGATTTGTTTTTTAATCTATAAACCAATCACTAGTAAATCATGTTATGACCACAGGGCAAGTTGCTCTTATGCTACAAATGGGAGAAATGTCTCTGAATTTACAGAAATTATACAAATCTGAAATTACAGAAAAATTGGTTGCTTTTCCAAGTCAAAAAACTAATCAGATCCAAGCTCTAGCAGTTATAGCAATTCAAAAAGGGATGTCTCAAGGGTTCAATAAGCTGTATTTTTAGCATCTCAGGTTAGGACAAAAACATACAAGTACCAAAATTAATTGAAACAAAATGCTACAAAACCTATAATTCAAAGTCTCCCATAAAAGCATATGCCTCTCTCTCCATCCAAGTACTTCTCCTTGCTTAAAATGGTGGCATGTTAGCTATCTTTTATTTCTTTTTCCATTGTAGTAAAGTCACATATAAATAAATATATGTATATATTTCTATATTAACATCATATGTATATACATTCATATGTATTATGTATATATTTATATATTAGTTTAAAATTGTAAACCAAGTTATTTGGTTAAATGTTTGAATTACCTGTTTTGCTTCTAAATTGAGAATTGATCTCTTACTTGCCTATATGAAAGGCATAGACATCTACATGTATTGATGCTTACAATAATTTGCAACATTTTGACCATAGGATGCCTATAGCATGTTAAAAGTTCTCAAGAAAGGGCTCTGCTGCATTATACATATTCACCTTGGAGGATTTATAAGTAGATTTGAGCAGCATTGATATAAGATGAGAAGAAAAGATTAGATTCAATCTGCACTATTGGAGGGAATACTCACATCAGTGAGATCATGAATCCAGTTCAGAACACTGGCATTCTAGACTTCAACTTATAAGCATATTTCAAATGAATGTTTCAGTGTCATTAATTATTATATGCAGCACAGAAGAAAATTTTAACAAGTCTGACAGTATGCATGTATTAAAATGTGGCAAGAAATTCTGCATGCTCATGTACATACAGCCTATTAGCACTTAGAAAAATTGGTCAGCATGCTTGAACAAATTTATTCTAATATTTTCTCTATTTATAAATCACATCCCATTTATGTTCATCACAATCATCCTGGCAACGTTTAACTGGCTTCCCTTCCCTTCCCTTTCTCCTGTATACAATCCTTTTTTCTAAAGGGTTCTTCTTGCAACCTTCTTCAACCAAAGTGCTACTAACTTGTTGAAGGATATATATCACTAATTCATTTACTTATTCATTCATTTATTGAATCAACAAATTTGAATTGAGCACTTCCTAAATTCCAAGGGAAAAAAAAGATAACTAAAGTGAAATTCTATTCTCAAAGTGTTTGCATCAGGAGAAAAGAGAATAAAATGTCCATTGTGACAAGTGGATAAGAGGGACACAGTGTTTTGAAGAAAATGAATTTACTCTATCTAGAGCAAGGGTGGGAAAGTCTGGCCCATGAACCACATAAGCCAGCTAAATCATTAGATCTGGTACTGCCAGGGCAACTGCAGGCAAGACTTGAAATTAAATAAATCTAGGAGCTTTTAGGGATGAATTAATTAAATGTTTGCCTAAATATAGTGGGCTAATTTTTAAGTTTAAAATTTTGTATGGGCCATGAATGATGTTATAAAATATTCAAATGGCCCTTGGCAGAAAAAAGTTTCCCCACCCTTGATCTAGAATAATCAGATTCCATCAGATAGTAGATAATATATGAGCTAGGTCCTAAAGGATAGGTAGGAAAACAATAGGCAAAAATGTGCAGATAGGAAATTCAAGGAGTGGGAAACGAGTGAATAAAGGAACAAATCATATAATCTGTTGGAGAACTACAGGTTTAATCAAAAGACAGGTAGCATAGCTAGTGGATATCAATTTTAGGATGATGGAAGTCAAGTTCTACCTCAGAAACATACTAGTTGTATTACCTTGGACAAGTCACTTAATTTACTATGTCTCAGTTTACTACTCTGTAAACAGAGATAATAATAATAATAATACAGGCAGCTCTTTAAGCATGAAATTGCAAAAATTGTCCATTTACATCTGGTACTTAGGTGGCACAGTGGAGAGAGCTAAGACCTGAGTTCAAATCTAGTTCAGACACTTACTAGCTGTGTGACCTTGGGCAAAATTCAATCTTATTTGCCTCAATTTCCTCATCTGTAAAATGGACTGGAGAATAAAATGGCAAACCATTCCAGGATCTTTTCTACTAAAATACCAAATGGGTCACAAAGATTCAGATATGATGGAAATAACTAAACAACAACAGACATGGGAAAGGAATTTTTCATTGGGAGATCTCTATATTGATTAAATCACAGGTCTTGGGTCAAAAACCAAAAGAAAATAAGATGAAATAAGATGGGTGTAAAAAGAAACCATATAAGAAAACCCTGAAAAAAGTTTGGCATTATATCATGGAGTACCTTAAATGCCAGGAAGAGTAAGGAGCTTGAACTTCATTCAGGAGGAAATAGGGAGTAATCAAAGATTTTTTGAACAGGGAAATAATATGATCAGAGATATGCAAAGAAAATCAAGCTGATAGTATATGCAAGATGGATTAGGGGCATTGTTGATGGAGCTGTGAACTCATCCAGCCTTCCTGGAAAACAATTTGGAATTATGCCCAAAGGGCAATAAAAATGTGCATACTCTTTTATCCAGCAATTGAAAAAGGGTAAAAACATCACTTGTTAAAAACATTCATAGAATCCCTATTTGTGTTGGCAAAGAATTGGAAACTGAGTGAATGTCCATCATTTGGGGAGTAGATGAATAAATTGTGGTAAATGTATGCTATGGAACACTATTGTTCTTTTAGAAACGAAGGGGATGGGAATTCAGAGAAGCCTGGAAGGATTTGCATGAACAGATGCTGAGTGAGTTGAGCAGAAGCAAAAAAACATTGTACACCCTAACAGCAACATGGAGTTGATGATCAATCTTAATGAACTTGTTCATTTCATCAGTGTAACAACCAGGGACACTTTTGGAGTATCTGCAATGGAGAATACCATCTGTATCCAAAGAAAGAATTGTGGAGTTTGAATAAAGACCAAGGACTATTACCTTTAATTTTTTTTTTTAGGATTTTGAAAGGCAAATGGAGTTAAGTGGCTTGCCCAAGGCCACATGGCTAGGTAATTATTAAGTGTCTGAGCTGGATTTGAACTCAGATCCTCTTGACTCCAGGGCCAGTGCTCTATCCATTGCACCACCTAGCCGCCCCATTACCTTTAATTTTTTAAAAAGGTATCTTAGTATGTAATTTTGCTATCTCTTGTATTTTCTTTTTCCTTAGGGATATGATTTCTCTCTCAACACATTCAATTTTGATCAATGTATGGCATGGAAACAATGTAAAGATGGTCAGACTGCCTTCTGTGGGGGGTGGAGGGAGGGAAGTGAGATTGGGGGAAGAATTATAAAATTCAAAAGACAATTAAAAAAAGAATGGATTAGGAAGTTATTGCAGTAATCAGGAGATAGTAGCAAATATTCAAATAAAAATCTCGTAGACAGAAGTGAGAAGGGATTCCTTGGAAAAAAGCAGTTGAATATTGATCAGTCAAGTCAGAAAGGCAGAAAAGGATCATGTTGAATTTCCTTTTTCAAGACCTCACATAGTACTTTGTACAGTATTTCTCTGATGCTCTTACCCATATATTATTCTACTTTATAATTATTGCATAACCAATGTATTATACCATGCAACTGTTTGTATGTTCTATCTCCCCAGGAGATCAAAAACACTATCAGAGAAAGAACCATCTTTTTATTATATTTTCATACTAACCAAATCCTTAAAAAAGTACAAATTATGGAGTATACATTTAATAAAAAGGTTACTGAATAAATTAATGAGGGAATGAGAAATGTCAATCAATCGATAAACATTTATCAAGTATCTGTTATGTGTCAGGCACTAAAGTTAGCAGTGAGAATACAAAAACTGTAAAAGGACAGTCCCTGCTCTTAAGGAGTTTACAATCTAATAAGGGGAAAAACATGCACAAAAATCCAAGTAAAGTCAATTATATACATGGTAAATAGAGAATAATTACCAGAGAGAAGGCACTAGAATTAAGAAGGGTTGGGAAAAGATTCTTGTACAACAGAAGATGTTTGTTGAGATTTAAAGAAAGTCATTGGGTTCATTAGATGAAGTTGACGACAAGAATATTTCAGGCATGAGAAAATGCTGGAGCTGAAGAAATTAGATTTCATATTCATGGAAAAGCCAGGTCAGGGTCATTGGATTGAAGAGTAACCACCAATGAAAGAGACCTGGAAAGGCAGGAAAGTTATGAAGGGCTTTGAATCCTGAACAGAGTATGTTTGCACTTGATCCTGGAAGTGATAAAGACCCACTGGATGCTGAAGAAGGGAATGACAATGTTCAGAAGTATTTCTTAGAAAAAAACCATTGTGGTAGCTGAATGAATGATAAACTGGAGCAGAGAAAGACTTAAGACTGATAGACCAATTAATCAGCAGGCTATTGCAATAATCAAGGCATAAGGGTATGGAAGCCTGAACCTGATTAGTGATGGTGTTAGAGAGAAGGGGTGGGGAATGGGGGTGACAATTTCAGAGAGATATGGCAAAAGTGAAATCAATTGACCTTGACAAGAGCAAGGGCCATACCCTTGGGTAGGATAGGGATGGCATGGCCCATGAGAGATAGGGAGGAGTCAAAGATAACTCCTAGGTTCTAAACTTGAGGGACTGGGCAATCAGTTTTATTCTTTACATACAGGAAATGGGAAAGTTCTTTTGGAATGTTAATAAGTTCTGATTTAGACATAGTAAGTTTAAGATGTCTGCTTAACATCCTTTCAGATTCTGAGAGACAGTAGGAGTTTGCAAGATTGGAGATTAACAGAGGGGCCAAGGAAAAATAGGTTTAAGTATCAATAGCATCAAGATGGTAATTTAAAGTCATAGAAGCTGATGAGTTTACCTAGTGAAACAATAGAAAGAGAAAAGAGGATTCGGTCCTGAGGAAAACCCTGAGGGACAAAAATGATTTTGGAGGGCAATCTCTGGACTGGAATGTAGACTATTTGGTGTCTGAATATGTTTCATCTTATTGGATAGAAGTTGTTTTTACCCTTTATTTTGGCTTCATTCCAAGTTCCCTTGGTCTTTGGAATATTGCATTCCAGGCTGTTTGATCCCTTAATGTTGATGCATCCAGACCCTGTAAAATCCTTACTGTGGCTTCTTGGTACCTAAATTGTTTCTTTCTGGCTGCTTGCAAGATTTTCTCTTTTATCTGACAGTTCTTACAGTTCTGAAAAAAGCATTCCTTGGGGTTTTCATTTTGGGATCCCTTTCCAGAAGGGACTGATGTGGTCTTTCAGTAATTATTTTGCCCTCTGGTTCCATGATGTCAGGGCAATTTTCCATCACTAAATCCTGTAATATTCAGTCCAGGCTTTTTTCTCCTCAATGTTTTCAGGAAGACCAATGATTCTTAAGTTGTCTCTTCTGGATCTATTCTTCAGGTCAGTGGTTTTGCCATTAAGGTATTTTACCTGTTCTTCTATTTTTTTTTGATTTTTTGGTTTTGTTTAACAGATTCTTAAAAGATTCTGAATCAGGGTGGGGGGGTGCTGTTATTGTGTTTGTTCTAGGAAGAGGACTCTGCAGAAAGTATGGAGCTCAACAATGAGGTATCACCTCACACTTATTAGATTAGCCCAGATAAGAAAAAAGGAAGATGATCAATGTTGGAGAGGTTGTGGGAGGATTGGAACATTGATGTATTGTTGGTGGAGTTGTGAATGGATCCAACCTTTCTAGGGAGCAATGTAGAACTATGCCCAAAGAGCAATAAAACTGTTCATACCATTTCACCCAGCAATTCCAATTTTAGGTCTTTATCCAGAAGAAATGGTCAAAAATGGAAAAAGTCCTACAAGTTCCTAAATATTCATAGCAGGTCTTTTTGTAGTGGCAAAGAATTAGAAATTGAGTGAATGCCCATCAATTGGGGAATGGCTAAACAAGTTATGGCACATGAATACTATGGAATATTATTGTTATATAAGAAACCATAAATAGTTGGACTCTAGAGAAGCATGGAATGACTTACAGGTTCTGATGCTGAGCAAAGGGAATAGAAACAAGAGAACAATGTGCATTTCAATAACAACATTATAAGATTAACAAACTTGATGGAAGCAACCCCTCTCAGCAGTCCAGAGAGCTAGGACAACCATATTTGACAGATTATGGACTATATTATCCCCAACCAGAGGAAGAAAAACAAAACAAAACAAAATACAAAGAAAAGTAAAATCCCTACTGAATCTGATGAACACTTTATAAAAATTATCTCTTATATACCTCTTTCCCTTAATCCTAATTCCTTATGCCAAAAACTACTAATTAGCCCTGGTCCTTCATACCAGTCGAGCCCAGTGGATCAATGTCCAGCAGCATTCTGCAGTTCTCTGTGCTGGAACTCACCCTCCAGTTGCACTGGAGCTCCCCTGACCCACAGCTCCCACAGTCAAAGCCTCTGCAGCTGTTCTTAAGTTGGTCCTCAGGCTTTTCCCCACCACCCCTGCTCTGGCTCTCTGCTCTTAGCTCTCTGCTCTCTTCTCTCTCAGATCATCCATGCTCCTCTGAGACAGATCTTGTTGGGAGATGTTCTTTTCCTAGTTTCTTTTTCTGGGTTTTGTAAATTGAATATCTGTTAAGAGGCATGATTCATATTAGTTCTGAGGGAAATCAAGGAGACCTTAGCACAGTGCATGGCATCTCTCCACCATCTAGGCCAGAAGTCTTCATGTCTGAATATGGCAGAGGAAGATGTAGAGAAACAGCAGAAGACCACCTTTGATATTTACATAACAAAACCAAAGCTACTCTACATGAGGATCTTCTATTCTCTATTTCCTTCCTTCCATCATTCCTCATAAATTCTCAGGACTACAATATATATGTGTGTGTGTGTGTGTGTGTGTGTGTGTGTGTGTGTGTGTGTGTGTTCCTTATAATTCCTTATATATTCCTTATAAATTCCTTATAATTTTCTCAGAGATTCTTTATTTTGTCAGAAAAGAGGTACATGAAACTTTCACCAAGGTATCACCTACCGATGAACTTGATCCCATTTCCTCTTACCTAGTCTAGTACCTTGCTTCAGTTGCTAATTTTTCCTCTCCTAAACACCTTCAAGGTCTTCTCACCATTGATTCCTATCTGTGGCAAATTAATTCATTTTTCCTTACATCTACTGTCCCATCTGCATTCTTCTTATCAGTCCTAAATTTCAGAAAAAAAATTTACCTATATCCAATGCCTCTACTTCCTCATTATTCATGCCTTCTTCCCCACTTAAATCTAAATCCTTTAAATCAAAATCTTAATCCTTTTATTTTACTGAAACTTCTTAAAAGTCACCAATAATACCTAATTATCAACTTACAGTGACCTATTTTTCATCCTCATCCTCCTTGACCTCTCTTGCTTTTCAATATTGTTAACTACTCTCTATTTAATGTTTTGTCTCCCCTCACATTCACATACAATTTTTGATTCTCTTCCCATTACACTAATTTCCCATCTTCTTGTCTTCTACTCCTCCACTGCAAGTGAGCACCCCCAAGAGGTACCTCTTGTTTCTCTTTCTCTATATAAATTGTTTTCTTTCAAAATAATATTTACTCCCAGGAAGAATTTTACTTATGGTGAGAAAACTGAACTTTTGCTAAAAGGCACTAAAATTGATTTAGGGTAAATATAATGGAGAGTACCATTTGTATCCAGTGAAAGAACTGTGGAGTCTTAAAAAAAACCAAAGATTATTACCTTCAATTTAAAAAAAAAATGTTGTCTTATATACTACATAATTTTGCTACCTCTGATATTTTATTTCTTCCTCAAGGATATGGGTTTTTTTGGTCAACACATTCAATTGTGATCAATGCATATCAAGAAAACAATGTAAAGATTATCAGATTACCTTCTAGAGAGGAGAGGAAAGGTAGGGGAGGAATTGTAAAATTCAAACCCCCCCCAAAAAATGATTGGTTAGAAACTACTATTGTATATAATTGGAAAACAACAACAAAAAAAACATTTATATAATTAAAAAAATAAAAAAATACTAACATTGATAGGCAGTTAGTTAGATTCTGTCATGGACAGGGCACCAGACTCAGAGTTTGGAATACCCAAATCCAGATCCTCCCCCTTGTTAGCTAAGGACCCTGGGCAAGTCCTTTAATCTCTTGTCTTCCTCAGTCTTCTCATCTATAAAATAACAGTGTTCGATTCAATGACCTTTCAAAATCTAAATCTATGATCCTATGGAAATTTAAAAATAATGTCTTAAAAGGAATACACAGTTTTATAGTTTATTGCATTCAAATTTATATATGTTTGCTCCTTCAGGAAAATAACTGAACTTAATATTTATCAAGAATAATTAGTCAAAATATGAAGAAATCAGATGGTGCAATTTCCATAATAGCACTGCTAGTGAGTTCATCCCTACCTTTTCTAAAGAGAGACCCTTAATACTAGTCATACCTGTTTTGTTTTAGAGGGGAAAAACTCAGAGGAACCATAATACTCTTTTTTTTTTCAGGCCAGAATCTCTCCCTAGAATAAATCTCTCTCCTTGGGTTTGGAGCCCTTAGTCTGTAGTGGGGGTAAATGTATTAGAGTTGTACAAATGAAGTCCTATAAAAGTCATGACTAACTAGAGATAGTAAGAACCAGTACTAGGAAGGAAATCAAGAAAATCTGTTCCTCATTGGTAAAAGCCTTCTCAGAATGATCTGGTATTGTCCCAGGTCACTGGAATCTGTTTTTTTTTCTCCAAGACTCAGGATTCCAGTGTCTCTCACACAATAATGACAGTATTCCATAATTCTCTTTCCACTCAACTAGTTTGTATTTATTACAAATACTAATATTTTATATAATGAATTACAAAATTGATGTGAGGACATATTGAGTTCTTTTTCCCCCCAGTCAAAATTCATGCTTTTTACAGCAGTTGACAAAATTGTCAGTCATCATAGATTGCTATTGTCAAGATCTGTTCATTCCAGGTCTATAACATCTCTTATAGCTGTTTCTTCTTCATTCCTGCTTCTTCTCTCTCCAAACCACATACCTAAACTATTGTTGGTCTCAGTATCAGAGCATCATCAGTCAACTAGCATTAAGCATTTACTGTACACCAAGCAGAAACTTAAGCATTTCTTAATGAGACTTCCTACCTCTGCCCTCCCTTACCTAACTACCATCCATTTTTCTGACATTAAAACCTTTCTCTTTCTTGGTCTTGGCAGTCCTCTATGCAAATATCTTCCATTTCTCCCTATACTTACAGAGAAAAATTAAAATTCATTTGAATGGAATTAAAAGGTTTTATGTAAATTGGAACTATTTTACTTTCCAGATCATAGTATATAACCTTCCTGAATGCATTCAACTCATGAGTCAGTTTATACAACCTTTGGTCTCCATATAGTATGATTGCACTGCTGTGTTTTGGTACATATTCTCCCCTGTACTTACAAGGCTCTCCATCTCCTTTTTTACTTATCTTATAAATTCCAATCTAAATTCTACTTCCTCCATGATGCCTTCATAGAAGAGACTATATGGCTTGCCCAAAATTACACAAGTTAGATGTAGCAGAATAGGATTCCAACCCAGGGCCTTTGAATCTGAACTTTCCATTGTATCACATTGCTTAATGACATCTAGCCTCAGGGCCCCAAAATATTTTGTTTTGCAACTCTCTAATACTAATTATTATAAAGTTCTGCACTATAATAGTCTAGCTTGGTTATTATTCTCCTATCAGACTTTAACTTCCTTCATGAGATAAGAGACTACTATTAAACTCTACAACTCTGTAATAGCATACTGTTTTGAACACCCCTATATGATGGGGGTGCTGTCAGTATTGGTGTAGACATACACAAAAAAAGTAGTGCAAGAAAGAAAAAAATAGGGTTAACAAAGAAATTAAATTGCTTAGGAAATATCAAGTTTGATGTGTTGCTGGAATATCCAGATACAAATATTTATTAAGCAACTAAAACCTGCTTTCTTTTCTTTCTTTTTCTTTTTTATTCCTTTTTATTGCTTTTTTTAAGCTCCGGAAAGATAACAGAGTTCAAGTAGAAGTTTATAAAACCTTGGAGAGAATGATATTTAAACATTTAGGTCAAGGGAGAAGACTCCCTAAGGTCTTATTTCTTAAACTTCATCTTGTAAGATGATTTTGAGTCAGGAGGATGAGAGTTCAAATTCAGGCTCAGACTCTTGACACTTACTAGTTTTATGAGCTTTGACAAGTCATTTAACCCTGATTGCACCACATCCAGAGCCATCTCCAGTCATCCTGATCCATAACTGGCCACTGGACTCAGATGACTCTGGAGGAGAAAGTAAGACTGGTGACTTAGCACAGCATCTTCCTCACTCATATCCAGTTCACATACTTGTCATGGCATCACCTCCCTGACATTGTGGTTTTCTTTAACAAATGAAGGACAAAACATTATAGTGTACAAAGAATTTGTCTTCTGTCTCATATAATTGCTATTCTAGCACTCTGTACTAAGCACACCTCCCATGAACACAATTTGTATTATTTGGAATTATTCATTTAAATTTATGAATAAGTACGTGATTATTAGAGAAGCTATATAATTCATAAAGAGTAAGATGAATTAGAAACCAAAACATATACCACCAACAAAAGAGAGGTTAATTTCAGATCTGTTGCTTAAAGAGTTATTTCCTATTTTAACCTATTTCCTAGTTACTAGTTATTTCATTTGAAATATGATATATCAAGAGCTTACCTGGAAAATTTCAGGACAGGGTTTTTTGATTAAGATAGCGATTTGAAAAGTCAAAGGGTTCCATCTACCACATAACCTTAGAGAACAGGTGAAAAGGATCTCCAAAAGAGCCTTGATAAAAAATACACACAAGAATCAGAAATAATCTCCTTCATCTACTCTTTTGCACCAAAAAAAAAAAAATAGGAAGTGGACAGTGGAGGAGGCTGATAGAAAGTACAATTAGACAAATCAGTGAGAACTCAGACAAACTAGATAATAGTCAGTGGGGGCTAGAAAAGAGTTGCACTAGGGAAGAAAACCTACACTCCAATAAACAGAGCTGAAGCCAAGTAGTTCATTCTTTGAGACAGTCTCAAAGTCAGTAATCAGAAACTTTAACCCAGATTCTGACAATGGTCTATTAGAAGAGAAGCAGGGATAGAACCAGTCCCAAAAGATTAAGGTAAAAGTAGATAGAAACCGTTAGGGAACTAACCAGAGCCCTGGGAGCCATATCAAGAGATAGGGCCAACTTATCTTCTGGGTGTCAGTGTCAGGAGAGCTAAGTAGATGCCCAAAATCAGTGTGATCAAGATCTTATCATGGCCATAAGAAGGTTCAGAACCAAGCCCCTATTGGTAATATTTAAGGCCAGGACCTGAAATGGGTCACCAGATACATGAGGCAGAAGCCAGTGACTGAGGTAGATCAAGTAGACTATTATCTGCTACCCAACTGTATCACCAGAAGCAGCAGCATCCAGGCTACACAGGGGAGAGGAATAAAAAATGTCCACCAAAACCATTTGAGATGACTGGAGAGAACTTACCTAAACATAAAAGCCCAAACCAAGATCCAAAGCCAGATATATGACTAAATAGAAAACTAAATACAACATAGAAATTCTATGAATTAAGAGAAATTCACAAAGCAAACTCAGAAGAAGAGAATAACTCTACAGCTAGAAGCAGAATCTGAGAAAGGAAAAAAAATTGAATACCAAGTCTTAAAAAGTAGCTGAAAAAATGAATCAAGAGATTTAAAAACTTTTAATGAAATGAACATTTGAAAGGTTAAAAACTGAAGAGTAATCACCTAAGACCAAAAGTCAGAAATTCTAATATAAGTAGTTGATTTCCTGAAAAAACAATACAATGGAGTCATCAAAGTTCAAAGACTATAGGAAATAAAAAGAAATTAGTGCAAAAGCAAGTTGAAGAAATATGAAATAGCTAACATTAGAAGCAATTAACCTGGAAAATATGGCGGGAAAAGTTGAAACATCCATGAATAAACAAAAAACCCTAGACACTATATTTCAATAAATTATTAAACTATTAGAGCAAGAGGGTACAATGAAAACAAAAGGAATCTTTTAGTCACTCCTGGAAGAAACCTTCGTTGAAAATACCCAGCAATGTTGTAACCTATATCAAGAGCTTTCAAATCAAAGGGAAAAAATAAAACTTTAGGAAGTAAGAAAAAAGTTCACATTCCATGGAAGCACAATTGTAATCATATAAGAGGTGTAATCATATAAGAGAAAACATCTTGGAATAGAATATTTTAATGGGTAAAATATACATATTTACCAAAAAAGAAAAATAAACCAATCAATAAAATTCTAAGGGGAATGAAAGTTTTTTAATTTAATATATTTTAAGCATTCTTGATGAGACTACCATAGCAATGCAAACTCAAAAAGCAAGAGAAATCTAGAAATCTATATACATTTGAACAATCCCAAAGAATTAAACAATGATAAAGTGCCTTTGTTATAATGGGGGAGAAGTGAGATGATCCCTTCTAAATTCTAATGTTTTCAAGGATTGAAAAAAAAGGGGGCTAAATTAAACAACCAGGCTGGGTTTTGTTCTGTTCTATTATTTTTAAAGTAAGAAAGAAAGGGGAAAGGAAAAAGCAATACACATGGGAAGAAACTTTACTTGGAAAAATCTTTGCAGCAAATTTTTTTCTGAAGAAAGGTCTCATATTTCAAATATTGGCCCTGCTTCCAGCTCAGCTCCAGTAAAAGCCATGATTTATCCAGGGAATCAAGCCTTATGACCATGCAACCTGGAAAGTGCTTCTACAAGTACTAAAACATTCATGTCCTCAGTAGCCACAGCTACTGAAGATGAGAAAATAAAATTCTCACCCTTAAGTCCTTAGCATCACCAAAAGTTTCAACCTCACAAATGGATATGGCTTTATCTGTAGAAATTAAATTAAAAAGCAGGCATCATCCTTTACCTTACTGCTATGATCTCAGGAACATAAGATCTTAATAGCTGAATTTAGCAGCTGAAATCTACTGCCCCCATTAGAATTGGAGTTCCCAAGAGCAGGGTCTGTCTTGTTTTGTTTTTCATCTATTTATATTCCAATTATTAACATAATAAATGCTCCTAAAGTGCTTAAATATTTATTTAAATAAAGCATGGTCCTCTGGCATAGATATTATCTATGTTATATCAAGTAGGGAAATACTGGAGTTTTTATTATAGAGGAACACGACATACTAAATATCAGAGTAGTGGGATATGATGGAAAATACCCTGGATCAAGTTCAAGTTGTTTTTCTTTGGGCAAATAACAACCTGTCTAGACTTCTGTTTCTTCATTTGTATATTATTAAATTAGATAATCATTAATATCCCTTAAAAACCTAAGATCTTATGGTTAAGTAACATCTTTATAATGAGGAGTGAGACTATATCCCACCCTTTGCAGTGGTGGTGGTAGGGCAAAATGGGTTATAGATATAGAATCTAACAAGAACTGTCAGAAAGATTCAATGGGTTCATGAGTTGCTTTATTTTTTTCTTTAACTTTATTACAAAGAATGGTCGGCTAGATAAGGAAATTGTGTTATGTTTTGGAAATGAACACAGTGTAAAAGACATAGGCTATCAATAAGAATGGGACAGCCAGGTGGAACAGTGAATATGGTGCCACGTTGGGAGGATTTGAATTCAAATAGAGTCTCAGACACTGATTAGCTAGGTGAATCTGTTTACCCCAGGTAATTATCTATAAAATGAACTGAGAAGCAAATGATAAACCACTCCAGGATCTTTGCCAAGAAAACTAAATGAGATCATGGAGAGATGGACACAACTGAAATGACTCAAACAGCAGCAAATTCAGAGGAATATGCTAAAAATTTTGAGATCCTATTTCATTCAGATATAACATTTTCTTTCACAAATTCACTTTTTTTAAAAAGAGAATCTTTTTGCTCAAATGAATTATGGTAGTTGACAATATATATGAATTTTTTGAACATGGAACTTATGATAATTACCTCCTGCAGCATGGAAAGATTACAATCTTTTAAACAGTTCTCTCAATGATAAATCTCATCTTTTAAAATAAAATTTATTTGAATGAAAAAAGTCCTGTATCAAGTATGAAAGAAACTGATATATAAAAGATTAGTGCTTGCCTTCAAGAAGCTTATATTTGGGGTAGGAGGAAAATTGGAGGAGATGTATCCATATTGGAGAAGGATGGCCAGGGAAGTGTCTTAAGGTTAAGTCTCCTGGATAGTGAATGAAACCAAAAATTATTAAACACCTACTCTTTGCCAGGCAATGAGAATACAAGTATAAAGAAAGAAACAAACACTTACAAGCAACTTATATTCTAATGGAGGGAGAAAAAATTTACAAAATTAATAAAAATAAATATGTGCTAAATAGTTAAATGCAAAGTTGTTTGGAAGGGAAGATATTAGAAATGAAGGGGGATCTTTCTTGTCCTCTCTTCCTCTTGACTTCCTTTGAGACTTTGCTCAAATTCCATCACAGAAGGCCTCTCCTTATCTCTCCTCTTCTTTTTCCATCCCCAAATCCTTCCCATTGAGATTACCTTCCATCTTCTATACTACATTCTCTCTATATATCTTCTAAGTAAATGGGATTTTGCATATTTTCCCCCATATTGTCTTCCTTGTGGGCAGGAATCATGTATTTACCTTTTTTTTTTTTGTATCCTCAACTGTTGGTATGGCTCCTGGATCATATTCAATCCTTAATAAAGGTTTCAAGGGTGACTATCTTGGCACTTCATTTGATTTTGAATAAGCCTAGATGATCATCCAAACTTGGGCCACTTCATATCACTTGACTTACAGAGAGCTGAATTGCCAGAATAGGTAGATCTCCACATATACAGAATTTTTTGTTCAACTAGAGGCAATGACTTTAGATTCATTTTCTGAGCTCCCTTAAGAATCTCAGAATTTGTACTGAATGAAGAAGTTTTCATAAGACCATATGAACCATTTTATTTCCCAGCAATCAATAGGAACCTGGAACTACTTATATGAAGTATACACATGGCCTATGCTCCAGAGATTAATTTAGAGTCAAGGTTTATCTATTCTAACAAATGCAAGTAGGATTACATTTTCTTTTTTCACTGGAACTATCAATAGTTTTCCTCTTTCATATTAAATGCATAAATCAAAAGAACATATTTTGTAAACAAACAGTTGGTGAATACAAAACTCCTATTCTTCATCTATTGATTCCTAAAACTGTATTTGCCCATGTGTTTTTGACTTTGATTTTATCAAATTTGAGCAAATATTCTTTTCCAAACAGGGAAACATTAGCACCTTTTGTCACTGTCATGTTTTCCATCTATCAAGGATCTATCAAAATTGCAAAGAGTATGTTAGCATTCCCCTGTTACAAAGTCATTGGTTGGCACCACCGTTGCAGTATTTCATCAGGTTCAAATTATAGTAATTGTTTTATTGCATTTCAGAACAGTTGCTAGAAGGCTAGCTTGGCTGATGATTCCTTAATGATGTTTGTCCTATATAATGTGTGCAATTGCTTAAGGGGAGGAAAATATTTTAATAGAGAAATCTTGGCCTATACTACATTAAAAATGCCATGTAACTAAACATCAATCACCTTAGCAGTTGTTTTTACCCCTAACCCCATTGCCAATTACCTAGATCAAGTCCCTTTCTCTATTTCAAACCATTTTTTCCCTAAAGAATGCCGCAAGAATCTGTTCTATAGTGATTACAGAATGTACTGATTCATTTTGAAGGTTAAGCTTTAAAAAAAGTCAGTTACCATTATTAGTTTTCCCCATTTGATCATAAAAAAGTCTGAATTGATTTTTACCAGTTTTAGTACAAAAAATTGGCATAACAAATTTCAGCTTGATATAATTTGAAATAGCCAATATATTAAACCCCAAAGTGAAATTTAAATTGGCAATCATGTCAGCTTCAAGTCCCTAAATGAATATTAATTTAAAAACTAATCATGTTCCAACAGGTTGAACCTTCAAAATGCTAGTTCTGGGATAGAAACTGTTAGATCCTTCTTTGTTACAATATTAGACATCACTATCTTTTGTTAGCAAAGCAAACATATATATTTTATTTCTAGTCTTTCTTAGGTATCTCCAACATCCTAAATTAATCCAATACTTCAATGTTAATGATTTTCCTATAAAATAAGGAGTATTTTTTCCATTTCATTAAAAGGAAATAGAGGCCCCCCCAAAACAACAAATATCATAAGGTTTAAGTTCAAAAGGCAGATCTACTAATCCACAGTCTGTTTACCTTTAAAAGTGCCTTTTAAAAGTCAGCCAGTTTTGTGGTCAATCCAGCTACCCTAACAGAAAATGCTGAGCATCAGGATTTTTCTTAGATCTACTTATCTAAAAAACTCTATAAATTCAAACTTTACTCTGTCAGAATTAGCAATAACTTCATCTCCCTCCTAGGTTTCTATATCCCACTGAGTGACCTAGATGGAAGCAGCTTCTGTTTCCAACTAATAAGTTAACAGTTATGGTTTAACAGGGATATGATGCACCTTAGAAATACTCAGTTCCATCCTCATTATTTTAGAAAAGGAGCCCAGAAAGATTAAAGGACTTTCTAAAATCATCTAGTTAGTTAATAGCTGCATTGGAACCTAAACTTTGGTTCCCAATCCAATGCCAATTCAAATATACCATGCTTACTCAGAATTGGTAATATCATAGAATAAAAAACCAAAGGTATTGAATATATTTTTTAAAAATATGGCCAGGCAATGATGGTGCTGAACCCTTGTAATTCCCACTATTTGGGAGAAGCTAAAGCTGGTAGATCACTTGTGCTAAGGACTTCTGAGCTGCAGTAGGGCAACTGAGTAGGGAAATGAGGTTTCGACACTAAGTTGGATACCAATACGCTGAACCTTCTGGAGTGGAAATCCTCAAAGTTTCCTAAGGAGAGGCAAACGAGCCCAGGTTAGAGGGGGGAAATGAGGAGACACCTTCCTTGATAAGTGGCTGCTGCATTCCCAGTTTGGTGGAAAGAGACTCAGTCTTTAAAAAGTAAATAAATAAAAATATATTTACTAGCAGGATTATTTACAAAAAAGAAACAAAACAAAACTATTTTTTTCTGAATTTTGGACTTTTACCAAATTCAGGAAGGGGTTCCTCCCATTAATCTGAATTCATAATATTTTCTTGTATATCAGAATAACATTATTTTTAGCCTTATTTTCTCTCCCTCTTACCATCCCACAGCCATTTAAAAGTAAAAGAGAAAGAAAGAAAAACTTTGAAAAAATTGTTTTTAGTAAGACTAGTATAGTGTCTTATCTGAAATTGGAGAATTAGATTTTCATGGGATTTGGAAAAGAATATTAAAGTTATACAGTTCTGCCCCTTTACTTACATGCTACAGAGATTAGATAAATTACCTAGGGCCATACAACCAGTAAATGCAATAATAGCCTAAACTAAAAAGGGTCCTAATTTCTATTCCAGCATATTTTGTTGCACTGATTCACATAATTTTTAAAGAAACACGGAAGATCTGCTATCTAAATGTTGTCAATTAAAAGTTGTAACTATTAAAAATTTAGTTGTATTTTAAATGTGCTAGGGAGGCCCCCCGGGTTAAAGGAATTCAGTGTTTCCTTTTGCAAATCAAGCTACTATTCCCAATTTGTCTTTAATGCAAATCAAGACATTCAAAGGTGGAATTTGCTGCCAAAAATTATATGTACATGTAAAATGTTCTGCAAATTCTCATAGATTGAATGAATCTAAAGGTTTTCTAGTTTGTATGACTGCTTGATTCTGTACTTCTAATATTGGATTAAAAAAACTAGAGAAAAAAATAAAAGGAGATCACAAATTGGAAAGGACAAGTTTTCTCTTGATAATCAAACAGTTATGATGTAAAGCGGTCTCATTAAATCATAAGTACTTTAACCTTTTCTTGAAAGAAGTGGAAGATTTAAAGATTTATAAAGAAATTTTGCCTAAACTAGGAAATGACTCATATTTGACATGTATTGAAATGATAATGCTGATTTCAATAGGCACTCTAAGAGCATTTTGCTCCCAGGAGAGTAATTCAGTCTTGGTTACCTCTTTGCATTTAGATTTTGAACTTTCTTTCTAAAGCTTTTAATGTACCACTGTCAGCCAAAACATAGCCAAGTTACCCAGACATGATCAGGCAAAATAAAACAAGTCCAAAGTTTGCTGCAGTTGTTGTTTTTAATTGCTAGCACTAAATAGGCAATAACTCCATCTTCTTCTATCTGATGTCTTCTATTTAGTCCAGGTCTCACTCAGACAGTTGTTAGATTTTAGCAATTTTCATATTTCAATTTCATATTACAACCTAATTCCATTGCTCTGGACATTTGCAAAGAAGAGATGGTAACTGGAAACAGTGTAACCATTACCTAGTGAATCCAATTACCTGTAATGATTGATTTGCTTTTATTTTAATGCCATAAAATAGGGCATCAGCCATGGGTTCTGTTTCCTGTGATCCCTACAAGTGGAGGAAAACTCTGCTTTCTATGTGTAATCATTAATTCAATCATCAACACTTATTAAGTACCCTACTGCATGCAAAGCATTATGCTTGTTACTGAGGACCATATAAAGTTTAGATTAGACATGATCACTGAACTTGTGGATCTTATAACAAATGAAGGGAAAATGACAAACAAAGGTAACACTAAATAAATGGTGATTTATAACAGACAGGTGCAATGTTTTGATCTCAGAAAGGAAAGGACAAGGCAGGGGTACAGAAAGCTTTAGGACAGCAGCAGGGATCATCTGGTCATCAGGTCATATGAGGCCCACAAAATTATTTGGTCTGTGCTGCCATGGCAACCACAAATGGGACTCAAAATTCAATAAATCTAGGAACTTTTTAGTGGTGAACTAATTAAAGGTTTGACTAAATATAGCTGATTAATTTTCAAGTTGATTATTTTGTTTGACTCACAAATGATATTATAAATATCCAAATGATCCTTGAGCAGAAAAAAGGTTCCCCAATCCTGCTCTAAGAAAAAGAAAATATTCATTTTGAACTTTAAAGGACAGTTAGAAATTCAGCAGTTAAAAAAAAATAGAAATGAGACATTCTAGATATAGAGAGAATGGAAGTTAGGGGCAAGGAGTAGCCTAAACTTCCTGCAGCATAGTGTATAGGGAGGGGCAAAAAAAAAAAAAAAAAACTTCAGGCTATAAAGATGATAACTGCCGCATGTTTGATCCAAAGTGATCATTTGTGTGGTGTTCAAATAATAGGCCACCTTAATCACAGTCGAAGGAATTCAACTTGATTCAAGAAAAGTCATTGAAGGATTTTTAAGCAGGGGGATATGGCAAGAAGTGATGAAAAAACATTATGCACTCTGTACAAAAGCTAAAAGTTATAAAAGTAAAAACAAGTCTAAAGGAACTCGTGGTCATGTGTCATGTCACATCACACAACCAAATCTATTTGTAGGTAGATATTTTGATAGTAGCATAAAATAATCATGATAGTGTTGTTATTTATATATCCATATGTAAATATATGTACATACTTAATACAAATATGTAATCACAGTGTTATAGTAGGATGCAATCTTGGATCTTATAAGATCCATCCTTCCTCATTTTACAGATGAGAAAACTAGTACCCAGAGATGTGATTTGTCCAGTATCACACAGGAAATGAATATGGTATTGTTTACACCAAATTTAAGCCAATGTTTATTGCATCTGATCAATCAATAAGCATTTATTATGCACATACTGTGTATTGAGCATTATGCTAAATGTCAGAAATACAAATACAAACAGAAAGACAACTGGCCTAGAAGGCTGAGGCAGAGTGAATCGTGAGGCCATGAAAATAAGGATAAATGAAGAGCACATTTTAAGGAAACATAATAAGCCTGGCTTTGAATATGTTGAGTTTGAGGTGCTGGTGTCTAAAATGTCCAATAAAGTCAGTTGTATGGGGGGGTCTAGAGGCAGAAGAACCCCAGAATGACAAAGAAATTTTAGGACTCATTTATATGAATTTCTAGTTGAAGAGGTGAGGGTAACAACCTTGTCAGGAGAGAGAATAGATAAAGAACATGTGACCTACCTTTGACATCTAACATTAAGTAGATCAAGTGTGTGTAAGAGGGGTCATAAGTCAGACACATAGAATGCTATTCCACTGAGAGATGACTTTATAAAGTAATATCCTTCCAAGACCCTCAAATATCCTTATACTGTATTATATTGAAAACCTAATAATAATTTTTAAAAATATAAAATAAGTATCTCACTGAATTAACAGATCTCATTGTTTAAAAGACAAAAATAAAAGTCCAATTTCAAAAGAGGTAATAGAATACAACTACATTCCTCACTAAGGACTCATCCATGTAGACCACTCATTCTTGGCCATTTAAACAGAAAGGATACTAGGAGCTGCATTATATAGGTATGGCCTCTTGGTCATGATAGAAAAGAGCTGTCTCTGTCAGTATAGGGCCATTTAGCAATATATGTGGTTCAGTGGATAAAGCACTGGCCTTGGAGTCAGGAGGAAGGGAATTCAAATCTTGCCTCAGATAAATTGACCCTTACTAGCTGTGTGACCTTGGGCAAGTCACTTAACCCTGACTGCTCCGCATCCAGGGCTATCTCCAGTCATCCTGATTCATATCTGGTCACAGAACCCAGATGGCTCTGGAGGAGAAACTGAGACTGATGACTTAGCAATGTACCCCGGCACTCAAATTCAATTCATGTGCTTGTCGTCGCATCTCCCCTGATGTCATGGTCTTCTTTGAAAATTAAGGACAAACATTATTATTATTTAGCAATACCCTAAAGGAGCAAAAAAGCAAAAATTTCATTTTTAGTCTCTGGCCTATAAATACAAAGTTTCTTACATGACTTCTTCAGCTAGCCCAATTTTTAGCAGGTTCCAAGGCCAAAACAAAATGCAATGGACAGTTAGAGTAATAAGGCAGTATACCATCTGAGTTCATTAGTTCTAAGGTCAGCATTTTAATTCAAAAGTCAAATTTTATTCACAATATCAGCATATTTTCTGAGAAAAGATAACTGGTAAAAAATTAAAAATCAAGTACAGAGCTTGAAAACATCTATAAATGATAAGATCAGTACCCAAAGAATTATTTACACTTCATTTTTGAGTAGAATTCAAATATGCCCAGAGGAAAATAATGAAATGTCCTCCAAACAGATAATAACTCATCCCTAACACTTTTACTTTATATTCTCTGAATATTTTTATATCTAACTTTCAAGCAAGAAAAGTTGGTATCAAAGATTCATCAATAATTTAAATATTTCCTGGCTCCCTCTCCTCAACGTTACCACTTAAATTCAACAAAAAACATCTGAAAAGAAAAGGCATCCTGTTAAGGGAGTTGTGAGCAGATGCCATTTAAAAGGAAGAGAAAAAAGCTCTTTGTGTTTAACCAAATGTTAAATACTTTTTATTTTACTCACCTGCACACTAAGATGAATCCATTTCTTCATGAGAATTCTCCCTAGTGTCATTACTTTTACTGGAGGCTGCAAACCATTTACTGTGCGATAATAAAACATGGTCTCTTTCTCAGAGATTGTAAGTTTGAACACAATCTGCCCATCCACGGCCTTTTCGATAACACACCTTAGAAAGCAACCAGAAAATAAGGAAAAGGTCAGCACCCAGCCAGATGCACAAAAACACTGTGCAAGTTAAACCAAACCCCT
Source organism: Macrotis lagotis (assembly GCF_037893015.1). Taxonomy (NCBI): domain Eukaryota; kingdom Metazoa; phylum Chordata; class Mammalia; order Peramelemorphia; family Peramelidae; genus Macrotis; species Macrotis lagotis. The sequence goes on from NC_133659.1 coordinate 119,571,994, forward strand.
CAAATACCACTCAGAAAAGTGCACAGTGACAAAGAACTGAGAAAGAAAATGTGCAATGAAATTATTTTTGTTCCAGTAACAACAAAAATCCTTGGGAAAAAAATGAGAGAATATTTAATTTATATCATGTTCTTTAGACTTTCACCATCCTTCACTGGAGATTCGTGACAGGAAATAAAGTGGCTGAAATCATTCTACAAAACTAACATTTAGGTTATTGGCTCATTAGTTCCATTGCTATTTCTTTTATAGGAAGCTGCACAACACACACCATCCCAGCTGAGTATTAAGTCACTAGTGCACATATTTCTTTTCCTTTCTTTTCATATAAAGAGAATTTAGTGCCCAGGGAAGGCTCTAAACTGTTAACCCTTAAAGTCTGAATCACTCTATTTAACTTCCACAATGAAATGGACAGTTGCAATTGATGCTTGCCCCATCATCAACTGGTGTTAACCCAAAGTTAGCTGTGAAAAGCCATTAGATGGTTTTCTGTGCATTTCTAAACTTAAGGCAATGTTGTTTGAAGACAATATCTAATCTCCCGATGAGAGCACCTTTAAATACTCCTAAGTCATTTTGCCATAACAGAAGTGTTTTCAGATATACTCTAGGATTCTGGTCTATATCCACAACAGCTATCAAGAGATAAAGGCCCTTTCTGACCTTATCACATAGCCAGGCTCTTCAGATCCTCTTCACTGCAGACACCTAAACATTTGTGACTGTCCAGTTAAAATCTCCTGGGTCAGAAGAAGGAAAATTGAACTCTAAATTAAGACATTTATCCCCTCTTCCTCTGGGTTAAAAAGTAGCAGAACTCTATTTTTCTAGAAAAGTTTGAGAATTTTTATTAGGATGTCAGTGAATCTCTATTTTGGTAATTAATGGCCAGGTGTTTAATAACAGACGTCAGGAACAATGTTATATGCCAAAGAACCACTGTTGCTCAAACATGCAATACTATCTTCCTGGATCTTTTATGGAAGATTATAAATAAAATACTACATTGAACAAAATCCATAGACTTGTAGGACAAACAACAGTGAGATTTTGGCAAGCAATGAAGAGGTATCACAGGTAAGTGTTGCCAGGCAGAAGTTTCTTAGTCAAAGTGATTTGGGAACATTTTTCAAAGGACATGCTCTCTTCAAAAAGGTCTCCTTTGCATATCCTAGTCTACTTACATGATGGTGAGAAATGGTTTCCAAAAGAAGTCTACAGAGGTTTTGCTCTAGATACAAAATACCAAGATCTGAGATCTAATATATGCTAATGTACACTAGTAAGAAGAGATTATCAATATGTTACTGTCACTAAGTTGTGATCACATCACAAAAATTTGTCACAAAGTGAGGAAGACATAGTTCAAAGCAAAGATTCCAAGATGGAGCTAGCTCACTACTAACAAATAGCTATATTAATTTTGTGATTTATATTTGTCTGGCACAAAGTAAGATAATTTATAAGTGCTTGTTGACTTGTGAAAAGATGCAGAGGCATGGCTAAACCAATGACAAAGAAATTATCCAAATTATCCAAACATGATTTCCATTTGACTTTGAATTGTTTTATTCATTGCATAATGAAAATTCACTTAAAATAAACTGGTAGAGGAAATAATATGGTAGCTGTGCCCCATGAAGGCTCTACCCTAAGAATTTCAACAACAGAGAAGGCTCCTGTGAGTGATTTTTGGACTGGAAAGGTCACAACAACAATTGTTGTACTAGGAAATTGATAGTACAAATAAGGAGATAGTAAGAAAGCACCCAGTTGCCCTTGACGAATTCAAATCATCTGACCCAGATAGACTACATCTACAAGCAATGAAATATTTTGTGGGTTTGTATACTGAACAACTATCAGTGATAGTTCAAAGATTATAGAAAATAAGATAAGCACAGTTCCTGACTAGGAGTCAGAGTAACTAGTTTCAAATTCTACTCCAGATGTTTGTTAACTTCACTTGTGAATTCAAGCAAGTCACTTTAAAACTCCTTGTGTTTCCATATCTGTAAAATGAAGGAACTGGACTAAAAAGGTTTCAAGGTCCCTTTAAGCACAAATTCTGTCTTAAGCCTATAACCTAAATAAATGCTGTCTTGATTCTTAAAAAACAAAAGATAAGGGAATCTAAAAATTATGAACCAGTGAACTAGATTTAAATTCCAAGAGAAATAAAAATCTAGAACATTCCTAAAGGACTAGTTAATGATTCCAGACAACTACATGATCATTGGACTCAATTTATCATTTTTGTTGGCCCTTGTTTTTTTAAGAGAATCACTGACACCACAAATGATGTCTGGATTTACTAGTAAAATGGATTTAAGTGAAGTAGATTTGCACAAAATCATCAACCTCATTTTCTCTTCCAGAGTCACTGAAGTCCAGTGGAAAGACATAAGTCAAGATGAGTGTCAATGACCCGGGGTAAAGTGGATGAACTTGACATCTTCAATGGCTGACCAAGCTCTAAGTGCTCCAGGGCCCAGCTTCAGCCACCTTCACAGTCATTGGAACAAATTGTTCTGAACTGCCCATTTCCTCATAGGAAATCTAAACATGCTTTAAGTACACATCCACCTAACTCACTGATGTGCTTGAGGGCTATTGATTACCCTTAATTTGGTCTAAAACCTCTCTCAAGACAGCTGTACTGGGATGTGGCCACTATACATGCTACAGCTTTTTAGAACTTCTGACTAAGTTGGGGGGTGGACCAAATTTGTAGAATGAGACGCAAATTTTAGAGCACAGTCAATATGAGAATTCATTTTGATTGACTATACATGCTTCTTATAAGGTTTTAGTTTTTTTCCTTTCCTGCCCTTACCATTAGATTCATGAAATAGCTACATATATGATATATACATAAATGTAAAATGCATGTATACAAATATACATATACATATTAAGAGCACAGAAACAATGAATTATTGTTAATTGAAGTGAATTTTTCTGCTTGATTTCTAAAAATTTTTATTATTTTATTATTTTATTTATATTTGTTAAATTTATTTATTATTCATTAAATTATTAAAATTGTTTTATTTTTATTTTTTAAAGATTATGCTGCTCTACTTATTTATTATTTATTTAAATTATGTTTATTCATTATTAATCTATTTATTATGTATATCGATTCTTTGTTAAATCATTAATATATGTTAAATATATTTTATTTATTAAAATATTATTATTTATTATTATATTTATTTTATTATTTTTATTTATTAAAGACTTGTCCTAAGTCACACAGCTAAGCAATTAAGTGTCTGAGGTCGAATTAGAACTCAGGTCCTCTTGACTCCAGAGTGGGCACTCCATACACTGCACCACCTAGCTGCCCCCAGTAAAATTTTTTAAAAAATTAAAAATAAAGGATTCTGAGAAACTAGACAAGGAGGCATTTGTCAGAAAGAACCAGTGTGGTTCAATCAAGAAGAAGTCAAAAGAAACTAACCTTATTTTTTTCTTTGACAAGGTTGCTAATCTGATAAATAAGGGAAATGTTGTAGATATAGTTTTCCTGGAGTTTGGTCAGGGCTGTGATAAAGCTTTTCATGCATATCTTGTGGACAAAATGGGGTGATATTGTCTAGATAAGAGTACAAATGGATTTGAAAGGAATTGAATAGATTCAAAAAGATAATCACTGATGATTCTGTCAACTTAAAAAGAGATCTTGAGAGATCTGGCACCAACAAAAATACCTCATATTGAGTCTCTCAACTGATTGATCCTAAGAGGTTGTTATTAAATAAACACATTCACATTTACCAAACCTCTAGACCAATGAGTAGAGCTCTGCCACCTCCAAAAGAAATCAAGGAATGGAGTGCAACAACTCTTTCTTTCACAGAGAACTTAATGTACCTTTATGCAATATTCTACAAGCTGAGGTGGAGTACATATATTATATCCTGAGGCGAATAGGTTTACCAATGTGTAGTTTTTGATGTTGAAAAGTATTAGTGAAGAAGCCAACAGTACTCTATGCATAGTTTAAACCTTTCAGACATTATTACCATCACCATTTTGACTTTCTATCTAGCATTTATTTTCTAAATCATCATCTCATTTGAGCTTCATAATACTAACCACTATCTAGCATTTTAAAGGTTAAAGGGTGCCTTATATCTATTACCTTATTTGAGCTTCACAGTTATTATTCCAATTTTATAGATTAAAAAAAAACTGAGACTCAAAGGTTAAGTGACTTGCCCACTGAGACACAGATGAGATTCAAGCCTATGTCCTCAAGACTGAGTTTAGTGTGTGATTTACTTTATAGCAATGCCTTATGATTTATGTGGAATAGAGAAGCTATCCATTTTAACTGGTGAAGAAACTGTGTCACGGATACATTATGACTTATCTAAACACACATATTTTGATAGTGACAAAAGTTGGAATTAGATCTAGGGCTTCCTAAGCCTATTGCTCTTTCCATAGTAGTATGTAAACTAGAATTAGGAATTACTAAGAAGTTATTTGTTTTCCCCATCATGTCATACTGCTCAACTCTTCCTTGATCATACTTCACATTGGGAAAGCTGAGCAACAGCTTTCAAGAAAAAGCATTTTCATTTTAATTTGAGGCCTTCATCTCATTTCATTTTTTTCCAACAGCTGAGAAAATTAAACATTAGTTTAGAAGGGACTCTGATGGCAAATTAGAGGCAGCTGAGATGTGAACCAAGCCATTATAGGTAAATTGACAAAACATCAATAGAGCAGTCCTTCTAATGTCAGAGATTAAGGAGAAAAGTTGAGGAAATGCTGTTCAATAAAAAGGGAAGCATAATTTGAGTTATATAGAGTTTACTAAATGAAAGTGAGCTTCTATTGTTGCTGGGGGAGAGAGGACAAGATTATGGAAAAGAAAGAGAGGAGGCTTTTTAACATTACATTTTAAAATCTATGTATATGAGATATATATACATATATGTAGGATACACAGATAGATACATATTAAAATTCATTTATAAAATATCAGGTTTTAAATTTCAGTATATAATGTTATCAGGAAAGTTTTATGAATTGAGAAATTCAAAGTAAAGAATTCTACATAAATGCCAAATTGCACACTTCGTTTCCTAGTTAGTTTTTACCTCTCTAGTTATTTGCCATTTCTAAGTCAGATCTGGATGGGAAAAAAATTTCCAAAATTCATTTTCAACCTCTTACCTCCTTGTATAGTATATACCTAAGCAATCCAAGAAACATTTCCCTCATCCATTTTCTTGAATTTAAATCCACAAGTGAGGATTGAGGTTTGACCATTACTCAAGAATGTATTTACCACATGCAGCCTTATTTCCCAAAGCTTACTGAAAATGCTTTTCTTAATATGTTATTGATTGTCTTCCTTGCTATTTTGTTTGCTTGTAAACATACTAGCTTGGTAGATAATAAATGTGAGAGGAAGGAAGGTAGCAAAATATTTAGGAACTGGATTTATTCTGTTCCTGGATAAACAATAATTGGATAATCCACATTTTGTTTATTTTACTTATCTAGAGCAAACACCCCGAAATTTCCTCCCCATCCCCATAGGTATCATGGTTTTGAGAATGGAAATGACCTTGATGCATGAAACACTCAAAACCAAAGACCCCATGATCCCTCCTTAGTGAATTCTGCTCTATCTTGTCTGTGTGAAATTATGCCAATGGCAGGTGAAGTTGGCATAAGGGTGTCATTGTGATTAGAAAAAGGAACATTTTATCCTAGCTCTGTCTGTCAAGGGACATTCTTCCAGATTCTTCAGACTTTAATTGTTTAGGCTAAGTTGCGATTTACAGAGATTTTAAAGATTTTTTTTTTTAAGGAAATGGTGGTAAAAGTAGATTGGAAACTATTTTCACTACAAGTTTAAAAAAAGAATTAAAAATTACCCACTTTCATCTTAGTATTTAAAACTGATCATCTGGTACATTTTTAGCCTCATTTACTTGCAAACAACAACATTGACATTGTCAAATCTTTATCCAAATAATTCAAATATGATGAAAAATACATTAGGGAAACAAATTTGCTGATGATTCGATTAAGAAGGCTTGTGACCAGGGCGGCTAGGTGGCGCAGTGGATGGAGCACAGGCCCTGGAATCAGGAATACCTGAGTTCAAATCCAATCTCAGACATTTAATAATTACCTAGCTGTGTGGCCTTGGGCAAGCCACTTAACCCCATTGCCTTGTAAAAAAAAAAAAACCAACTAAAAAAAAAAAGAAGGCTTGTGACATCCATGATAAAAAAACGAGAGTTCAAGTCTTTCAAAATGGTCATAAGAAAGCTGTAGGGCCCCTTCCCAGCTTCACATCTGAAAGCATTGTTGCTGGGCAGACAGTAAAAAAAGCCTTTGAGAATAGTTCACAATTACATCTATTTTCTTAACTAATTGAAGAAACAGACACCAGACAGGGAAGAGGACAAAAGCTATGTTTTACACAGGGGACAAAAGTTATTAGGTTTGACTTGCTTATACAAACCCAGATCAAGGTATTTGAGGCTGCCAATTATTTTTTTCTATGTGATAACTTTGCAACATGTTTCATCAGTGTCTAAGAGTAGATGCTCTGGAGTAGGCCTTTCAGTAATAAGAAAAGGAACTAAGTTGAAATAGGAGGATAGCCATGAATGCAAACTTTGAATTCATTTCATTGTCATTACAGCCCTAATTATTTTTTCTTAAGGTTCATTCTTCATACAAAACTTAGCATTTTATGTTATAAGGAACTAAATTTTGATTTTCAAGGGATCTTACAGACTCTATATTTCAAACTCATCATTTTACAGGTGAAAAAAACTGAGGCCCAAGTGGGCTAAATCACAGTTATTAAGCATCATAGGTATTTAAATGCAGGTCCTCTACTGCCAGAGCCTTCTTAACAACTTATTTTGTATTTTTTAATTTTGTAATTTACATCAGAACTTGCTCCTTTATACTAGAAATGTCTCTTTTCTGTCAAAAATTTGAAAGTTTTGCCCTTCTTTTTTTCTAGCTTGCAATTCACAATCATCATGCCTACTCCTGATTTTTCAGAGCACCAGGAAAGCAAATACCCACATCACTACTTACATTACACCTTCCTGCTCAGGTTTCAGCCACACAGTTAAAGCAAATGATCCCGCCAGTCTTGGAGAGTGAGACGAAAAAAAGCAGTCTTTGAGATTACCAAAAATAAAACTTGTAGAATTGCTAGGGGAACCAGGGCGCAAATTATTTTTGTCTGTGGTAATACAGCTCCTGAGGCCTGCTGAGAAAAGTGTGATGTAGTGGGGAGCAGAAGATCTGTATGGGCACTCTTGAATACAAAACCTCTGGGTACAGTACTGAATACTGTCAGCAGCTGTGGAGCTGTGACAGAAAACACTCCGGCCTGGAAGTCCGCATGTTGCTTGGGTTGGCACAGTTGAAGAATTCTTTAAAGCTCCAATATTTTGAAGTCTTGGGAAAAGCCCCTGTGAGCTAGCTAGTGGTATGAAAGAAAAATAAGCTAGGATAAATAGCCAAATGTCATGAAACAAGAACCCACAGTTCCATGAATGAACTAGGTAATTCATGTTTAAGAAAAAGTGTTCTGATAAAGTGTTCCTAAATAAATAATGCCACTAGCTTGCAAACTCTTGGAAGCAGGGTATTTTAAATGATGATGAGATGCTCCATTTTTGGAAAACACAGGACATGTTCTCACATTGAAGAGATGCCAAGATCTTGACCAACGATGAAGACATAGGTAGCAAAATGCTTGCTGTGTACCAAAAGAAAAAGAAATCTGAAATGAGTTTCTTTATTTCTAAAACTTGAGTTTCCCAAGTATATTTAGCACTTATTAAGTATCTACTATGTCAGAAGCACTGCTTCTATAAGGGTATTAGCAGAAAACAAAAGTCCCTTGGCTAAATTACTTTTTTTATTAACTTGTTTAAATGATCAAATATGTATTTGTGCTTAAGCATTTTTGTAAATAAACTCAAACCAGGAAATTAATATATGATTTTTAAAAATCTATATAATAGAATTTCAATATTTTTCTTTGTATATTGGAATGTCTTCAATTGTGATGATTATTTAAAACAAATTCTCAAACCCACAAATACCTTGGCACCATTTGGCATAATACCAAATCCCAGGTAATGCTCATGGCAGTTTTTAGATGTCCCCAGGACACTAGCACCCAATACACCACAACCACTTAAGAAAAGAAGAATCCTTATCTATCATCACATGCCACAAAAATATCTAACACTTGAAGTTTGAAAAGCACTTTGCCCCTTACCCCCTTATCTCCCAGACTGTGTTGCTCCATTTAGCCCTTAGTAAAGCTGATTAGAAACCCATCACCATCTGTCCCATGCTTTAATATCCAGCAAGGGGATGCATGCTAGGGTTAGCTCACACTCCGACTTATTGGTGGGCTAAAAGCGGGCCTCTATTTCTGAAGAAGTAATGATACTGAGAAGGAAACAAAGTTACCGTTATTTATTGCATTTCAACAGGAGTGGTACTGTCCCCTCAGTTTGACAACTGGCTCTCCAGGAGGATGGCTGTCTGCCGTTGCCCAGCAACCCTGTAGCAACCCCCAGTTACTCTTAGCAAATAGGCCGGAGCAGCAGCAGGAATGCTGGAAGGGATAGACTTACTTGGGCTCCCAGGTAAGGTGCCCTGCCCAGTAAACACTTTGCTAACTGAAGCTCGAGAGCTCAGTCTGCTCTCTAGCCTGGCTTGCATCTGTTGCTCCCAACAGTGGGAGGGACCTGGATGGGTCCTTGCATACATAATTTTAAAGTAGCAGTGCACCTCTTCCTGAAATTCCAACCCCTCCTAAACCTTCCCCCTCCCAAGAGATTAAATCCATTTAATTCTCTAATGAAAAGGACTTCCTATTGTTCTTCAGTAACACAATCCATTTCCAAATGTAACTGGACTCAGATGAGTAATTTCAAGCCATCTCTTGAAGACTGTGAATTGCTACGTTGGTAGAGGAACTTTCCTCATTACAAGCTCCTTATACCAGAGAAATCACAAATCTGTTTCAAAAGGAAAAAAAATTTCATGTATACACTCACATATATAAATATATGTGCATACATACATTTCTATATGTTTGTATAGTTATGTATATGTGTATGCATGTGTATATGCATATGTCTAGTTGTTAGTGTATGTGTCATTTCTAATGATTCGAGATCTTTGGTCTTTATCATGTTGATATACATACGACCTAGTCCTTAATTAGAATTTCCACTATCCTGTACCTCTTTATTCTCCACCTCTATCTCTTCTCACCAACATTCTCTTTTCTAGATGTGTGCCTCTTCTGAGGTCTGAAGAGCATCTGGTAGCCTTCTCCAGGGGATAGATTTGGGGGCTCAGAGAGTTCAATTTAAGGATCAAAGCAGTAGTATCACACCCCTGTTACCTAATGTTAAAGTGGTTAAAGGTGAGGGTGAGCTCACCTGCAAGGATTTTCTAGAATTCTGCAGTCAATTTAATGTGCCTTTTGTTCATATTAAACTCCTCTTTGGGATAACATATCATGAATAGACCCACAGTCTGAAGCAGCAGGAACTTATAGCCTTCTAGGTTGTTGGGGTTTTTTTTCTACTTTTCTGAAAAATGGATAGCCTGGTTATGAAACAGGTGGCAGTTTGCTACTGGTGTGTCTGTCTCTTCTGTAATTATCTTACTTTGGCAGAAGCTCTCTAGGGCACATCAGGCTATTAAAACAACCAATGATAAACCATGAATGGTCTCTCTCATAATCATTCTTTGTCTTCCATAAAGGAACTTGAAAGAGTTCCTACATATGACACAGACTCTAACTTTTCCAATTGGAATACGTTACTTTCTTGCTTTTCTGCAAAATTCTTTTCCTTTGCTTATAAATTACTACATTCTTACAGGGTAAATTTATAACTAGAAATGAAATTATTTTTCAAAACTGCTTAAAAAGAATCAAAGATTTAGAGCTAGAAGAAACATTAAAGAAAATTAAGTCTAACCACCTCATTCTCCAAATGAGGAAACCGAGGCCAGAAAAAGTTACACAAGCAAATATTTGCAATACTTGAACCAGGATTTCCTTTCAAATTTTGCCTCTAAAATTTAATATCTTGGATAAATCATGTAGCTTTCTTGTACTTTAGTTTCCTCATTCATAAAATGAAGAACCTGTATAGCTCTAAATTTATACCTGTACAATTCATTATCAAAGGATGCTTCATAGGTCTTTATTACAGTTTGGAGTATATGACTTACCCACTATCACATGTCAAGTTAATTAACCTCTCTTTGTCCCCATGTCTTCATCTATAAAGGGAAAGAGTTGGAAGAAACAACTACAAGTTATCTTCCAGTTCAATGATCAATTATTCTATAAATCTTGGACTTAGAATCACTAGAGGTGGAAAAATTAAAATGCAATATATGTATATATATATATATATATATACATATATATATAACAAAAAATTGACTATTTACCAAGTCAAAAGTGCCTTTCAGAAGCATCTAACCTCTCCCAAAAGTCTTTGTGAACTAGTCTGAGAACCTAGGAAAAATGATTATAGCTGAGAACTTACCAAGTTTACAAGTTACAACTAGTTATAGTATATGTGGTATTGCAGGCACATTCCCACTAGAGCTGAACACCATCATTTCAGGTTCCTTTGAATCCCAAACACATTTTACATTTTTTATATTTTAGTACAACTCAGGAGTTGGATCATTCAGATAGACCACATCTGGCAGTGTTCTATTTTTACCCTCAAATTTTGAACTAATTAAGAGAACACCAAGAACCAGTAAGCACAAAATCTCACTGAAAACTGTATGTTTGTCCCATCCTAGTTCTACATCCACCCCACTTTTTGAATATCAAAATTCACTGTAGGAGTAAACAAACTCCCCCAGGATCAAGATCCAGACTCACCCCCCCAAAAAAATACTTTCAAACCACTCCTACTACTCACTCTTTCAATAGCCACATGATCATATTCATTATTCTTCTTTTTTCTCAAACTAATATTCATTTTTGTTTTTTATAATCATTAATAGCATATGCATACAAGGACATTGATTGTTTCTGACTACTTTTTTGCTTGTTTTTGCAAGGCAATGGGGTTAAATGACTTGCCCAAGGTCATACAGCTAGTTAATTATTAAGTGTTTGAGGTCAGATTTGAACTCGGGTCCCCCTGACTCCAGGACCAGTACTCTATCCACTGTGCCACATAAATGCCCCTTCTGACTAGCTCTTAATGGATTTGGAAGGAAGGCAGAGGATATAGAATTAACAGCTTACATTGCTAAATATAAGTCCTACAGAGGACTATACTTGTGATTTTATTGCTATAAGAAATTCTTTTGGGGCAACTAGGTGATGTAGTGGATAGAGCACTGGCCCTGAAATCAGGAGGACCTGAGTTCAAATCTGACCTCAGACACACAAAAAAATTACTGAGCTGTGTGACTGTAGGCAAGTCACTAACCCCACTGTCTTGCAAAAAAAAGAAAAAGAAAAAAGAAATTCTTTCTACAAATGCAGATCTGTACCCCATCTCAGAGAGCAGAGACACTGAATGATTAAGTAAAGTGCTCCAGAATAGTCACTCCTATCTTGGATCCTCTTCTCCTCTCTCCCTATACTATTTCACTTAGTGATCTCATGGGCTCTCATTGAATCAATTATCATCATTGCTCTCAAATCGATTTATCTAACCCTAACCTCTCTCTTGATCTCTAGAATCATATCTCCATCTGTCTATTGGAGCTCTCAAACTGAATGACCCTTAGACATCTTAATATTCAACTTATCCAAAATTATACTCATTATCCCCCCCAAATCACCTCCCTCTCTTTTTTCCCTGTTATTGTTGAAGGTACCAACATCCTTCAAGTCTCCTAAACTCTCTATCTAGGCATCTTTCTTAACTCTTCCTTCTCTTCTATCCTCTGTTACCAAGACCAGTTGATTTAACTCCGTAATAGCTTTCATATTTACCACCCCTTTTTGACTCTAACACACCCTGATGCAGATACACATCACCTCATTTTACATGGTAAGACCATGAAATTACTGGTTGTTCTCCCTACCACCAATCAGCAACAAGATAGCACAGTAGATTAAATTCTAGACTGGTTTCAAGATGACCTCAAATACTGAGTTGGGAGGGGGGAATCACTTAATTTTTGACTTCTCCAGTTTCCTCATCTGTAAAATGGGAAGAATAATAACAGTACCTACCTCCCAAGTTTGTTGTGAAGATCAAATGGGATAATTTGTAAAGCTCTTTGCAAACCTTAGAGCATAATGTAAATGCTAATTGTAAGACTTACCCCATTCAGTTACCCTCCACTCAGTTATCAAATGGGGCAGGTAGGAGATACAGTGACTAGAGCTCCAGGCTGAAGTCAGGAATACCGGAATTCAAATCCAGTCTCAGATATGTATTAACTGTGTGACCCCTGGGCAAGTGATTTAATCTCTATGTGCCTCAGTTTGCACATCTGCAAAATGAGGATGATGATGATACTACCCACTCCCTAGGGCTGTTTTGAATATCAAAAGAACTAAAGGTAAAGTCTAGCACAGAAAAACCATTATATAAATGTTAGTTATTATTATCTATCTTCCCAAAGTCCAGGTCTCAACATATGACCCTTACTCAATCAACATCAGTGACTCCCTCTCACTTCCAGGATCAAATATAAATCTTCTCATTTAGCATTTAAAGCATTTCATGACTTGTCCCACCATGTTTCCTGTCTTTTTATTCCTTATACCACTCCCCACCCTCTCCTGCCTTTGATATAGTGACATTGACCTCCTTGTTCACAAGATTCTAGGCATTTTCTTCGGCTGTCCCCAAATCTGGGATGCAATCCCTCATCTCCTCCTTTTGGGGCTTCAAATCTCAGTTAAAATCTCATTTTCTATGGGAAATCTTCCCTGATGCCCCTTACTGCTATAGCCTTCCCTCTTCTTTTTAATATATCCTGTATATAATTATCTGTATGTATACACATATATAAATATATATTATATGTATATGTAAATATGTATGTGTATATATGTATGTTATATGTATATATTATATGCATTATGTCTGTACCTTGTTTGTGTATATTTGTGAGTAGTTCCCTCATTAGACTGTGAGCTCCTTGAGAGCAGGGACTGTCCTTTTCTGTTACTTTTCCACAGTGCCTTATATATAGTAAGTAGTCACCTAATTGACCAACTGGGCAGCGATGACAGCCCAAGCACCCAGTGCTAATAAAGATTAGACATAGCAATGGCAATGACCGGCTATAGACACTCTGACATTAGAGATAAGAACTAGGAACAAGGCAGTAGAAGACAGAATAACTATTTTTCTGGGGCAAACATCTAGTTGCTTCATAATTCTGTAACCCTTTAGGATATTATTATGAAACATTGGAAAATATGTCAGCTGGGACAGTTCAGCAGGCCGATGAAGAGGCAAGGTATTCTCTATATGAAACAGTGCATTGACATAAGGATGATGGACTCATGGATTTAGAGGTGTTAGGGACCTCAGGGGTCATCTAATTCAACCCTCTCTTCTTACAGATAAGGAGAATGAGGCCCAGAGAGATTAAGTAACTTGCCCAAGGCCGCACAAGTAGTTTAAGTAGCAGGAAATCAGAGATTCAAAGTCAGAGCCTCTGACTCCAGATCTGACCCTCTTTCCACTGCCCCAATTCCCATGGTAGATCATTCAACTATATATTCAGCCCCATGTACAACTGCTCTGACAGCTGTGTCTATAGCATGGGACAATTTAGGAACATAGAAAAAGCACATGATATAGTTCAGAAGGTTTTTCATCTCAAAGCATTTAACACTTTTTAAAGGTTGGAATGTATTCTCTCAAATATATAGAACATTTGTTGATTCAGAATGACATTTCTTGAGGGTACAAGATAGCTGAGATTTTTTCCCATAGTTGTATAATAGTATATAAAATGGGTAGAATGCTGGATCTGAGTCAGGAAGATCTGAGTTCAAATCTAGTCTCAGAAACTAATTAAGTCACAAACTATCTCAGTTTCCTCATCTGTAAATGGTAATAATGGGAAGAGCAAGGTGGTGGCATGGATAGAGTGCTGGACCTAGAGTCAGGAAGACCTGAGATCAAATCTGGCCTCAGACACCTATAAGCTGTGTGACCCTGGCAGTTCACTTAACCCTGTTTGACTCAGTTTCCTCATCTGTAAAATGAATTGGAGAAGGAAATGGCAAATTACTCCAGTATCTTTGCCAAGAAAAACCCAAAAAGGGATCACAAAGGGTCAGACGCAACTAAAAACCAAACAACCCCACCAACAAGCAACAACAACAAAATGGGGATAACTGCCCCTACCTCTTAGATTTGTTGCAATGATCAAATGAATAATGACAAAGCACTTTTCAGTGTTATCTAGCTTTGTTGTATCAAAAGTGGGAATAGTGGCAGTCAGTTACATGGTGGAGATTTGAAGAATAACAGTATCTCAACAACAAGGAGCTTAATGTGGACTAGAGTTTCCAGGAAATGCTTCATAAAGATGGTAGGAATTGAAGGAAGAAATAGGATTTGGATGGGAAAAATGAAGAGTAGCAGGAATCCTAGATGAGGGAACTAAAGAGAGGAAAAAAGTATGGAATTTTGGGTTTGTAATCTGAAATTTTTGTCAGTTCAAGAAAATTTCCAAGTCTTCAGAGTATTGTCGAGTCTGGTCCAACAGAAATTTTAGTTGTCCTCAACAGTTTGTCATCCTTATTCTATAATCTACCAGTTATTGCAAATTTGAATGTCTTTATTCTTTGTCAAAATGATTGGGAACATTCCTTCTTGATATTTCAGTTTAAATTTTGTATACTCTGAGGAATTTCATATGCTTGGTATGGACCAAAAAAATTAAACATTGTCATTCAAGGTTATCCTGTGACACAAGGAAAAATGAACACTTATTGATAACATGGGTCAGCTTTTCTTATTCTTATTGCTTCCTGTCTCTTGGTCTGGACAAGGGCCAGACTGACAGGGCAGGTAAAAAAGCAAGAAAATTTCTACTACTGAGCTTGCAGGGAGGTAACAGCTGTCAAGCAGAGGACAGGTAGTAGTAGATGTCTGGCCAAGCATTGAGTGGGAGGGTGTGTTGAAAATGAAAATTAGGTAAATTGGATAGGGACAGCCGGCAGGCAGGGCAGAGAACTGAGCCAAAGCCAAATCAGCAATCAACAATAATTAAAATATTCAAACTTACAACAAACAGATATAAGATTCTTAAGGACCCTCTTTGCTAATTGTTAAGTGATGAGTTTGAGTTGATTCATAGATAGTAAAGTTGGTTGTTTATTAAAGGAAGAATCAGTCATTATCGGAGAAAATGGAGGTGGGGGGAAATCAGATTTTTAGGGGAGAGTGCTCTAAGCAAAGATTGTGATTTATTTGGACTAAGAAAAGTAATACAGTTGGGCGCTATCCAAAACTAACTACATTTAGACAAGTGGGTGAGATATAAAACAGCCAAGTTACAAATGCAGTCTTAAGCAGGTAGAAGAGGCAAGTGTGAAGATAAATAGCAGGAAGTCTTTATGAAGAGAGAGTAGTTCTGTGTGTAATTATTTAAGTAAAGACTTATTTTTTTCCCTCTTCACATAATTAAGAGGTTTATCAATACGGTTTCCCAGTTAAAACAAGGACTTCAATGAAGACAAAAGATGGGACTACAACAGAGCAGGAAAAGCTAGTTAAGAAAACAAATGGACTAAATAACTTAAGAAGGTACATTTTCAGCTACTATACAAGAAATCTTTTAAGTAAACATAGGCCACTTTAAGCAAGACAATGGAAATAAACAATGCAAGGAAAACTGCATTGTATAATTGATTGTAACATATAATTTTAGAACTAAAAGAGATTTGAAAAAAAAATCTCATTTAACCCTTTTTTTCCCAAATGAGAAAAGTCAGGCCCCAAGATGTCAAATGAGCAGCAACTATAAACCAAGTATGCCATTTCCTGTAATACTGTCTTTTCCACTATTTAAAAATAGAATTTCTCATTTGAAAAAAAGCCTCAAAAAAAGACCTAAGGAAAGAATAGATACTGAAAAAAAAATTATTTCTGGTACAACACATCTGATAAAAATGGTCATACAGACTCTTTCTGTGCTAACTTGGGAAAGGTTAACTTAACTCGAAGGCCCTTTGGCCCCAAGAATAGAGCTTAGGTTTTGGGTCTGTTTTGTTTTTCCTTTTCAGTTCTAGGCTCAATTAAGGGAGTCCCAAGATCCAGAAGGTCAAACCACGACTTTCTTAGAAACAGAATGCCTCCAACCCAGGAGAGAAGCCCTGAGAAACCACAGTTTCAGGACCTAAGGCAATTAGAAACTTTGAACTTGGTAGAACTATGCTAAATAGAAATTGAGCTAAACTATGAACTTAATGCTATGCTCCCCCCTCCTAGAGAAGGAAGAACTACAAGGCAAGAATTAAGCCCCTACAAATTTGGGTGAGGAGGGGAAAGGAATTTATTTGTTGATCCTATACCTTTGAATTAAATATTCCGTTTTAAAGTTTAAAAATAATTAGAAGAGGAAAATTTAAGATTAATATTAGTGTTCATTATAATGCCAACTGGAACA
The DNA here is from genome assembly GCF_037893015.1 of Macrotis lagotis. Taxonomy (NCBI): domain Eukaryota; kingdom Metazoa; phylum Chordata; class Mammalia; order Peramelemorphia; family Peramelidae; genus Macrotis; species Macrotis lagotis. The sequence goes on from NC_133659.1 coordinate 119,588,665, forward strand.
TTGAACATAAATGAATTAAATTACAAAGTACAAAAGAAATAAAAACTTTGCATTAAACATCTGAACAAAAATTCTGACATCTAATATCATTTGGGAATTGACCGAAATTTTAAAAATTAGTAAACATTCCCCATGAGATAAATGACTTAAAAATACAATAGGCAGGAATAAGCATTTATAAAACACCTACTATGTCACAGGAACTCAACAACCTGCAAGGTAGGTGTTATTATACAAATTTTACAGTTTTGGAAACTAAGGCAAAGTGAGATTAAGTGACTTGCTCTAGGTCAATTTAGCTATTGAATATCTTAGGCTGGATTTAAACTTCCTGACCATAGGTCCAGTGCTTTGTACACTGTATCATTTAGTATAACATATTTTTCTTTTCTTTCCATACTAGTCATGTTATGAAAGAAGAAATAGAACACAAGGGAACCCCCCCCCAAAAAAAAAGTGAAAACAGTATGCTTCAATCTGCATTCAGATTCCATCAATTTACTTTCTGGATGCAGATGGACATTTCTATTATGATTTTTTTTAAATGGCCTTGCATCATTATATTGCTGAGAAGAGGGAAGTCAGTCACAGTTGAACATTGCACAATGTTGCTGTTACTATTCATAACACTCTCCTAGTTTTGTTCACTTCACTCAGCATCAGTTCATCTAAATCTTTATAGGGTTTTTTTTTTCTGAAATCCATCAGCTCAGCATTTCTTATAGCTCAATAGTATTTCATTATATTCATATATCAAAACTCGCTCAGTCATTCCTCAATTGATGAGCATCCCTTCAGTTTACAATACTTTGCCATCACAAAAAGAAGTGCTCTAAATATTTTTGTTCATGTAGGTTCTTTTCCCTTTTTAAGATTTCTTTGGGAAATGACCAAGAATGTTATTGCTAAATTAAAGGGTATTCACAGTTCGATTGCCTTTGAGGTATAGTTCCAAATTGCTCTCCAGAATGGTTGAACCAGTTCACAATTCCATCAACAATGAATTAGTACTTGGGGCAGCTAGGTGGGTAGTAGATAAAGCACCGGCCCTGGAGTCAGGAGTACCTGGGTTCAAATCCAGTCTCAGACACTTAATAATTACCTAGCTGTGTGGCCTTGGGCAAGCCACTTAACCCCATTTGCCTTACAAAAACCTAAAAAAAACCCCAATGAATTAGTACCCCAATTTTCCCATATTTCCTTCAACATTTGTCACTTACAATTTCTGTCAAATTAGCCAGTCTGATAGGTGTGAGGTGGTGCCTCAGAATAGTTTTAATTGTATTTCTCTAATCAAGTGATTGAGAGCATTTTTTTAGATCATAGAGGCTCTATGTCTAGGGCAATGGTTCCTGCTTTTTGAAAAGCATTTGGAAGATAAGTCTTTGGTTTTTTTTAAAATAAAGGTGTATGACAAAGCCCATTGTTCTGATAAGAAAGAAACAATGCTATAGTCAGGACTCTAGGAGAAAAGAAAGATCAACCACAAAACCAATAAGACCATCTTTGGAAGCAGCTAGCAAATACAATATCTCCAACAGAGAAGTATTTCATGATAATAATGTACCATGCATACTATTATCCAACAAGATTAAGAATCCAATCATAGTACTTACTCTTTTTGAAGACAACAAAAAAGACCATGACCAGTGGGGAACAGCATCAAATGTTATCACTGGAAGATATTAATAACTCAGCACTGTAAGAGACATGTTACCCACATATGCATCATTCTAGCCACATTTGTTCCCTATATATTGCACCTCATTTCATTGTCTATATTCTTCCCATTAATGGCTTATGTATTTGTTGGAGAGTATGCTCCAGACTTAAGGGTGAGGGGAAGATGTCTTATTGCTGTTTGGTCTTAGTGTGCTATGTCATTAAATAACATCATTTTGGACTAATGGTGTTTTCTGGATGAGTAGCAAAAATGAACACATTGGTAGGTATTTGTTAGCTATGATAAATTTGTTAGCTTTGAAGGATAAGTCACAACATACTCGGGAAACCTGAGATTTCTTTAGAAAATTCACTTTGAGAGATGTAGCACTCCCTCTGTGCTACATCTTGTGTTACAATCTACTTATTTATGTGTTTGACATATCTTCTCAAAAGAATAAGCTCAAAGGAGTATCTAAAGCTTTGAACTTTCATCTGCACTACAAATATATGGTATGAATAAAAAATGGTTGGTTAGTGTGGTCTTCTTCATTCATTGAAGAACTACTGGTAGTAATAAATATATGGTGAATACAAGTGTTGCACCAAACCTTTGGAATTATTTAAGAATTATCCCATACAATTTTAATGGGAAAAATCTACATTTTGTCCTAAATAACAAATGCAGTTGTTGGTTTAGTTATCTATAGAAGCAACCTCAGCATTTTCATTGGTATAAAATTTGCTTGGAAACTTCCAGTTCCCTTTCCATATGCTGGATTCATGCAGTAGCAGAATCACTCCTACTCAACTACAAGGGGTCTCTTAGGATAGAGGAAAATTAAGAAGATGAAAAATAAGTACTTTAGCATGAGTGCTTTATGAAATTAACATTATTGGTAAAGAGAGTTAAATTATCCAGGGACAGATGAATCAGATGCATCTTTAAGTAAGTAAACTAAACATAGGGGATTGGAATATCCTTTCTCTTTACGTAAAGTTTTCTGTGCTATCCGAAGAAGACTGAATCTGACTAGTTGCTCATTTTGACAGTTTAGTAATGAAGAACCAAACCTGATAAGGAGTGATGGCACCAGGAAAAAGAGCAATTTATCTGAACTGGATTAACAGGGTTTAAATAGGATTCAAATTTACCTCAACAGCCTAGACAAACAGTCCTTCAAAACTCTTCATCCCCTTTGACTCAGAAATTCCAATTCTAGAACTATATCCAGAAGAAATTATAAAACAATGGAAAACGTCCTTCCAAAATATTCATAGCAGCAGCAAAGAATTGGAAATTGAGGGAATGCCCATCAATTGGGGAAAGGCTAAACAAGTTATGGTACATGAATACTATGGAATACTATTGTTCTATAAGAAACTATAAATGGTTGGACTCTAGAGAAGCATGGAATGGGTTCTGATGCTGAGCAAAGGGAGTAGAAGCAAGAGAACAATGTATACATAAAAAACGACATTATGAGATGAACAACCTTGATGGAAGCAGCTCCTCTCAGCAGCCCAGAGAGCTAGGACAACTGTATTTGACTGGTTATGAACTATATCATCCCCATCCAGAGGAAGAAAAACAAAACAAAACAAAACAAAAAACGCAGAGGAAAAAATAACAACCAACCCTTCCAAATCTGATGAACACTTTATAAAAATTATCTCTTATTTGGGGGAGGGTAGATGGCATAGTGGATAGAGCACCGGCCCTGGAGTCAGGAGTAGCTGGGTTCAAATCCTGCCTCAGACACTTAATAATTACCTAGCTGTGTGGCCTTGGGCAAGCCACTTAACCCCATTTTGCCTTGCAAAAAAAAACCCCTAGAAACAAAATAAAATAAAATAAAAAATTATCTCTTATGTATCTCTTTCCCTTAATCCTAATTCCTCATACCAAAAATAACTGCTATATACATATTCATCAAATTATGAATGCACAATGCTAATTTGACTTCACCATTGAGGGGAGAGGAATGAGAAGGGAGGGTGGCAGAAAATTTTGTAACTTAAAAATATGCATGTGCATAAGATGAAAATAAATTTTAAAAAATTTTAAAGAATAAATGAGAAAAAAATTGACTTGTGGTACAGTTGCATAAAAATTGTACCATGTAGAGAAAGTACAAGTATTAGTCCCATTTTACAGGAGATGAAACAGTTTCAGAAAAGTTAAATGATTTTCTCTAATCATATGACCTTGTACTCTCATGCCTTAGGACTCCCACCACTATTTAGTATCTATAATTCAATAAACTACAAGGTAAGAGGAAAGAAACCTCTAAGAGCAAATGTTCAGTAGATTGAGCAAACAAGACAACCAAAGACTCAGTGCTATGCACATTTTACCAAGGTAAAGTAAGAAAAGCTGAAGATTTATAAGCTAAAGAAGGGAGAAGGAAGAATCTGAAGGAAAAATAAGAAAGAAAACTTGGAGGGTAATAACAGAATAGACAAATGGACTCATGTCTAAAGTGGTCCATAGAACAAGTGCTTAAAAAATTGGTCATTTTTTTGCTTCAGTAAACAAAGAGTTAAGCTGCACTTGGGACAACTAGGAAACATCTGTTCCCTACCCCCTTCTGCGTTAGATTAGCATGCTTATGACACATGTGCTCTAAGCCACTAAATGTCTGCACCTTCTTCAGTATTTTCTCTCCCCTTCTTTAGCCAATGCAGATTTTTTTCTAGTTTAGCATAAGATAGCACTGGCTACAAAAGGCAGAAAAGAAAGAATTGGGACAGAGTGAGTGGAAGTGTTAGAGTCTTCTCTCTATAAGGCATCACCCAGCTTCCTTCAGTACCAAAGATACTACCTTTGATGGGAAGCATTTCCCAACCTTATCAGTTAGTCACTCCCTCCTCAAATTATCCTGTAATTACAGTATTTACCTATGTACAGTTTGTATCCTCCCAATAGAACAGAAGCTCTTAATTATGAGTATTTCATTAATATAAATATAAATAATAATAATAATTACATGAATATAATGCTAAGATTGTAAAGAACTTTACATATGGGATTTCAGTTGACTTTTACATCACCCCAGTAGATGAAAAAACTGAGGTTGAGAAGTTAAATAACATTCCCAATAAATAGGTAGGCTATAATTTTATTTTTTAGGTTTTTGCAAGGCAATGGGGTTAAGTGACTTGCCTAAGGCCACACAGCTAGGTAATTATTTAGAGGCTGGATTTGAACTCAGGTACTCCTGACTCCAGGGCCAGTGCTCTATCCACTGTGCCAACTAGCCACCTGGTTATATTTTTTAAAGTACTTACTATACATCAGTCTCTTTGCTAAGTGCAAAAAGAAAATCTCTGACTTCAATGAGCTTACATTCTACTGGAGAAGACTAAACACGCAAAAAAACCTAAAAATTGCAGGAAGTTTATACCTCCAGAAGCACATCTAGAAAAAAAGATGAAAGGTAGGTAGACCTGATCTTTACCCCAAATGGAAGCTTCCTCCCCCAGCAGTTCACCAAGGGGAAAAGTGGGTCATTATAACAGAGTACTAGTGTGAAAAGGTCAGGCACAAGGAGACGTTTAGGATTTGAACTCAGATCTGTCCTATCTCCATGTGCTACCTAACTCTCTTTTCTTTGCAATCCCAACTGCTAGCATGATGCCCTAAATGCAGTCATCACATAATAACTGGTGAATCATTGAATTCCCAAGGGACTGTGCTTTAAATCAGATTACCCAAAAGTACAATACTAACTGCTTGCAATCTATTGCTTGTATTTGGACACTGGTGTTGTACAGCAAAAAAGACTAAACTTTGCAGTCAGAGGACCTGAACGAAACCCGCCTAATTCTTACTGCCTGTGCAACCTTAGACCTTGGACCTCCATTTTGTTTCCTCAACTATAAAATCAGGAAATTGGACTAGATGACTTCTGAGGATTTTTGAACCATTATGTACATAGGAAAAGATTTGAAGGAGGTAATGGTGCTAAAGAACTAAAAAGAAGTTAGAATTTGAATGGACTTTAGATGTTTCAAAACCAATTGCTTCATTTTATAGTTTCAGGAAAACTTAAAACTCCAGACAAATAACAAAACTTGAGCAGATTTAATTGACTGCTTAATGTAAGAACTAGGAATAAACTCCAAATCTCCAAGACCCCAAATCAATTTCCTTACCCCTAATATCCATGTTGATTTTTATTTAATCAATAAGGATTTATTAAACACTTATTACATCAGTGTGCTCTTATGTTCCTCCTTAGGGGATGGTTTCTCAAGTTGCCATGGATGCACAAGATCATCTCTTGGGTATCCACTTCTGGTGATAAGGATTTCAGAACTTAGCTAGGCTGATCCTCAGGTCACATACACATTTCATTAATGAGACTTTACAATTTGGCGGGATTTGCTAGAGGTACACTGGTAAAAGTTCCACATGCTCTAACCTTTCTGTTATAACCAGGCATTTCTGTAGGGTTAGAATGTTGATGATCAATATCAAGTGATCAAAGAGGCAAAATTTGAAGCTAAGAAAGATATCTTATTGTAGGACACATAATTAAATGGATGATATTATGATATGTGATGAAACATTATACAAGAAATGAAGAAGAGTATGGCTTTAGAAGACATATGAATGAGGCAAAATGAAAGGAGCAGAAAGAAGAATACAATTTATATAATAACTGTATTATAGAGAAGATAATCTTCAAAAGATTTAGGAATTCTGATCAACCACACTTCCAAAAGACTCATGAAAAAACATACTATCCACTTGCATATAGAAAGAAAATAGAAGGATAGTTTCTTCTCTTTTTTTAAAATAATAACTTGTTAAGTCCCAGTTCAGACATCATATGTTGAGTCCCTTTTTCCAGACTCCCACAATCTTTCCCCAGGTGAGTGCTGAAGGGGCAGGAGATAAGGAAGACAAGGAAAATAAGTTTCTCCTTATACTCCAAGGTCTCCCAGGTCTCCATTTATTTACCAAAATAGCAGTGCTTAAATATCCCTCCAGCGCCTAATCCACTCCCAATCCCATGACACTTAGTAAAATAAGACTCTGGTGCTCAAGGACACCAGGTGAAGATAATTTACAGTGCTCTCATACACAACAGTCCCCAACAATGACTAATGACAGAATTCATTTTGCATGACTGTGTATGTATATTTTAAGTGATATTTTATTTTTCCAAATACAAGTTATGAAAGTTTTTCAACATCCATCCATATGCATATGTATATTTTTAAGTTACATTCCACCATCCTCCCCTCAGTGGTGAGCAATCAGGTTAATATTGTACATAGATATTTGTGTTAAACATGTTTACACATTAGTTATTTTTGATATGAAGAATTAGGATTAAGGGAAAGAGATATATAAGAGGGATTTCCAGGGCAGAGCCAAGATAGTGGCATGAAGCTAACACATTCCTGGAGCTTTTCCCTATCAAAGAGAAATGAAGCCTCTACTCTGACTCACACTACAGATCCCAACAAGAAAAAGAGAAGATTAAAAGAAGTTTTCAAAAGTAGATATCATGGAGGATCTTCAGTGAAGGTCTGTCTCTTTTGGGGGGAAGGGGGAAATAAAGTCCAGGAGGCAGCAGAACAGGGAAGCCAGCAGAAGGCATTTAACCACAGTTCAATCCAGGCCCCACAGCTTAACAACAGCAGAGGTCCTGGCAGCTAGATAGCAAGCCAGCAGGGAGGACTCCAGCCCAAAACAAATTCTGAAACCTTAAAACACCAGGGTAAAAAGCAGGACTGGGTCAGGAACAAACCACTATTAAGTCAGAACCTGGACAAAAAGGAAGGGTAAAAAAACCTCTGCAAAGGCAAGACCTGGACTTCATAGTCAACATCTTGGCCAATGGCAAGCCCAGGATCAGACCCCAGACCCAGCAAAAAAAAAAAAAAAAAGCTTAGATCTTTACTCCCTGTACCCTGGGAGCAGACTTAAAATAGCAAAGATGAACAAAAAAGCTAAAAGAGCTCTCACTATAGAAAACTACTTTACAGACAAAGATGATAGTAATGCCATGTCTGAAGAAGAAAGCATTGAAAAATCACTCACAGGGAACGTATCAAAACAGTCTATAAACTGGACTCAAAAGCAGAAGCTCATCAAAGATCTTAAAAAAGAATTTAAAAACCAAAGAAGAAAGGAAGAAGAAGAATGTAAAAAAGAAATGAAAGTCATGCAGGAACATTATAAAAAACTGACCAAAGAAATCAACTCTGCTAACAATAAAAATAATCAACTGGAAAAGGAAACACAGAAGCTAATTGAAGAAAATAAAACCTCAAAATTAGAATTCAACAAATAGAAACCAATGAATCTACAAGACTACAAGATTCCGTCAAACAAAATAAAAAGGGTGAAAAAAATTGAAGAAAATATAAAGTACCTTTTAGGGAAAATGAAAAACCTGGAAAATAGATCCAGAAGAGAAAATTTATAAATCATCAAACTACTAGAAAGCCCGATCAAGAAAAGAACCTGGAAATTATAAGGGAAAGCTGTCCAAATCTATTAGAACAAGAAAACAATATAATCATTGAAAGAACCCCTCCAAAAAAGAGATCCCAGCATAAAAACTCCAAGGGTTGTCTGTAATAGCCAATTCCAGAACTCTCAAATAAAGGAGAGAATATTACAAGCAGCAAAAAGAAAACAATTCAAAGATGAAGGAAATAGAATTAGACTCACACAGGACCTAACAGCCTCAACACTGAAGAATTGGAAGACATGGAATAGCATATTTAGGAAAGCAAAGGAACTGGGATTACAACCCAGAATGTAACTAGCCTGCAAAATTCAACATATACTGTCAAGTAAAAAGATGGATGTGTGGGAGCCAAGATAGTGGCATTAAGGTAGGAATTCCTGGAAACTCATGCTCCAAAAACTCCAAAAGCCATCAAATTATGACTCTAGCCAAAATTGAGAGGGGCAGAACCCACAGAAAGACTGAGGAGTATAATTTCCCAGTCCAAGACAATTTAGAAGCTCCACAGGTAAGGTCTGTTTCACCAGGATCAGGAGTTGGAAAGAGCCACAGCACAACCAGGTCAGGCACCTAGGTCCACAGTAGAGGGGGCAGTTTCCAGACCTCTTGGTCCAGAGATCACTGGGGACAACTGGAAAGGGTGGTGAGAGAACTCTGCCACACCAGAGTGGAGTGTCAGCCTCAGAGCAGCCCTATGGTGAGAACCTGCAGCTGGAATCAGTGGAGCCACCCAGCACATCCAGGGCTCTCAGTCAATAGATGGTAAGGGGGTTGAAGGAAATTGCAGAGGTCTCTCTCTCTCTGCTCTCCTTGGAGCAGGACTCTGCTGTTTGCCCACACTCAGATCCAGGTTTCAGTTTGGATTCCTATACCACCATAGCCTAGCAGGGACCCTCTTCACAGCTCCAAGGCAGAGGGGAGGGCTATGGTCATCCACATCCCAGGGCACAGGCAAGCAGGGGTATTAAATTTAAATTTAAGTGTTTCATTAGACTCACTTTAATATCATGGTGCTTAGCACCTTGTCTAATGAGGGCATCATAAACTGTGAGGACCTGCATCAATGTCTCTGTAGCTTATAATCATTTATAAGGTTCTCAGGTAAGACCTCCAGAGCCTCCAAGTATTTAAAGATCTTTAAGATTCTTACAGTTAATTAGATCAGGTTGCTTCACTTAACAAAGTATAAAGAGCCCTGTGTGGGGTATGGGAGGCAAAATGGGAGAGAAAATAGCCTGGGTAGAGGGGCAAAAGTAGTTCAAGAAATGATATGCTTTGGATGATACTTTGGCTTGTGAGGAGGATTGTGTGTACTTGGAAAGATACTTAAAAAGGGGGTAAGGTAAAAATTGATTTATAATTATAATTTGATGCAATTTGAGTTGATGCTGCTTATCATGTAAACAATCTGTGGTGATGTCTTGATCACAATATGAGCTTATCAAGCAATCAAATAATCAAATTGTGATTGATAATACCTGATTAATAATATTAGAGTGATAAATAACATCAAGGGAAGAGCCATAAACATTTATAATTTTAGAGGGAAAGAAGGGAGAATGTGAATGTTGAGTACATTCCCACATAGGTTTAAAAATATGTCCTAATCAGGGGCAGCCAGGTGGTGCAGTGGATAGAGCACCGACCCTGGAGTCAGGAGGTCCTGAATTCCAATCCTTACTCAGACACTTACTAATTACCTAGCCATGTGACCTTGGGCAAGTCACTTAACCCCGTTGCCTTGCAAAGACCTAAAAGAAAAATATACTCTAATCTACAGAGAAGGGGGTGGGGGGACAGGGAAAGGAAAAAATAAGGGAAGAGGGGGTTGATAAAAGAGAAGGGAAGGTATAAGTAAAAATAAACAGGAAGTTAATTTTTTTTAAAAAAGTCAAAGGTGTAAGGTAGTAAAATTTTAATGAGGAGGAATAAGAGAAAAGAAAAGAGAACTATAGCATGGAGGGGAAATACAGAATTCATAATCTTAACTGTAAATGTCATAAAACTGAAGTGGATAGCAGATATAAATTAAAAAACAGAATCCTTCAATTTGTTGTTTACAAGAAACACATTTGAAGTAGAGAGATACACAGGTAAAAGGATGGAACAAAATATATTATGCCTCAGAGGAAGTGAAATAATCTGGATAGTGATCCTAATTTCAGACAAAGTAAAAGCAAAAATCAATCTAGTTAAAAGGGATAAGGAAGGAAACTACATCTTCTTAAAAAGCACCATTGGTAATGATGCTATATCATTACTAAGCATATATGCACCTAGTGGTATAGCATCCAGATTCCTAGAGGAAAAGCTGAATGCATTACAAGGAGAAATAGACAGCAAAACTTTAATAATAGGAAACCTGAATATATATCTCTCTCTGATCTAGCTAAATCTAACAACAAAATAGACAAGAAGGAAGTTAAGAAGGTAAATAAATCTTAGAAAACTTAGATATGGTAGATCTCTGGAGAAAAGAATGGGGATAGGAAAAAAATAAAGTTTTCCTCGCCAGTACATGGCACCTTCACCAAAATTGATCACATACTAGGGCACAACAACCTTATAATCAAATGCAGAAAGGCAGAAATAATAAATACACACACTTCTCAGATCATGAAACAATAAAAGTTACATATAGCAGAGGGTCAGAGAAAGATAAACCAAGAACTAATTGGAAGTTAAATAACTTTGCCTTCAGTAATGTGTGGATCAAGCAGCAAATAATAGGAATAATCAATAATTATATCCAAGAAAATGATAATGAGATAGCAAAATTTATGGGTTGCAGTCAAGGCAGTTTTGAAGGAAAACTTTATATAATTAAATGCCTATATGAATAAAATAGAGAAAGAGGAAATCAATGAATTGGTATACAACTAAAAAAGCTATAAAAAGAACAAATTAAACATCTCTAATTCAATACCAAATTAGAAATTCTGAAAATCAAGGGATAGATTAATAAAATTGAAAGCAAGGAAACCACTGATCTCATAAATAAAACTAAGAGTTGGTTTTTTGAAAAAGCAGATAAAATAGACAAACCTTTGGTAAATCTGATTTTGGGGGGAGTGGTTTTTATTTTTTTGTGGAAATTTTGTTTTTTTATATTATCACAATTATCTTGTGAGAATAAACATAAATCACATTCCCCCCTCCCAAAAAAAGATGAGAAACCTCAAGAACAGTGAGAGAGAAAATGGCTCTGTCTCTGCTATGCGTTGTCTTTTTGTTGTTGTTTGTTGTTGTTTTTGTTTTTGCAGGACAATGGGGTTAAATGATTTGCCCAAGGTCACATGGCTAGGTAATGATTAAGTGTCTGAGGTATGATTTGAACTCAGGTCTTCCTGACTCCAGGACCAGTGCTCTATCCACTGTACCACCTGGCCACTCCTTGAGTTGCCTTTTTTATCATAAGTCCACCAAAAAAATTGCTTCAATATTTTTCCCACACGTGCTATTACTAGCTGTGTTTCCCTCCACTCTCATTTATCTGTTCTCTCTCTCTCCTTTCACCCTGTCCTGTTCAAAAGTGTATTGTATCTGAGTACCGTCTCCCATGATCTTCCCTCTCTTCTATCACCTAATCCCCCCTCCGTACCCCCATTCTCCCTTATCCCATCCATTTCTTCTCATTTTTCTCTAGGGTAAGATAGATTTCTATACCCTATTAAGTGTGTATATTATTTCCTCTCTGAGTCATTTCTGATGAGGATGAAGGCTCACTCATTTACCCTCACCTCCCACCTTTCTACTCCATTGAAAAAGCTTTTTCTTGACTCATGTGAAATGTTAGCCCCTTCTTCCTCTCCTTTCTCTTCCTCCCAGTACTTTCCTTTATCACCCATTGACTCCATCTTTTTACTATATTATACCATTATATTCAGCTCCTTCCTATGTCCTGTCTATATATGCTCCTTCTAACAGCTCTTATAAATGAGAAAGTTCATATGAGTTATCAGTATCTTCTTCCCATGCAGGATTACAAACAGTTCAACTTCATTAAGTTCCATATAGTTAGTCCTTCCTATCTGAGCTCAATATGTTTCACCTGAATCCTGGACTTTTAGATCAAACTTTCTGTTCAGCTCTGGTTGTTTCAATAAGAAATTTTGAAAGTCTTCTGTTTCATTGAAAGTCCATCTTTTCCCCTGAAAGAGGAGGCTCAGTTTTGCTAGATAATTAATTCTCAATTGTAAACTGAGATCTTTTGCCTTCTAGAATATCATATTCCAAGTCCTATGAGCCCTTAATGTAGACTCTGACAGATCCTGTGCAATCCTGATTATAGAGCCATGGTAGTTGGATTGTTTGTTTCTGGCAGTTTTTAGTATTTTTCTCTTTGACTTGGGAGTTTTGAAATTTGGCTATAATATTCCTGCAAGTTTTCTTTTGGTATCTCTTTCAGGAGATCAGTGAATGCCCTCAATTTTTATTTCGCCCTCTGCTTCTAGGATCTCAGAGCAATTTTGCTGTACTTGAACAATGAAGTCTAGGCTCTTTTCCTGGTCGTGACTTTCAAGTAGCCCAATAATTTTAAAATTATCTCTTCTGGTTCTGTTTTCAAAACCAGTTTTTTTCCCCAGTGAGGTATTTCATATTTTCTTCTAATTTTTGGTTTTTTTGTAATAGCTTTATTTCTTTCTGATTTCTCACAAAATCATTAGCTTCCTTTAGTTCCATTCTGCATTCAAAGGAGTTATTTTCCTCAGAGAGATTTTTTATCTCCTTTTCCAGCTGGCCAGTTCTGCTTTTTAAGGCATTCTTCTCCTCATTTGCCTTTTTCTGTTGCTTTTCCCATATGACCTAAACTGGTTTTTAACATATTATTTTCTTCAGTATTTTTTTTTGTATTCCTTTCGTCAAGTTGTTGACTCAGTTTTCATGATTTATCTGTATCACTCTCATTTCTCCTCCCAATTTTTCCTCTACCTCCCTTAATGGCTTTTCAAAGTCTTTTTTGAGCTCATCCATAGCCTGAGCCTATTTTCTATTTCTCTTGAAGGTTTTGGATATAAAAGTTTCGAATTTTTGTCATCTTCTGAATCTTCCATGGGACCAAAGTAATTTTCTCTGGTCAGATTCTTCTTTTTCTTTTGTTTGCTCATTTCTTCAGTCTATGACTGTTTTACTGTACTTTCAAGGTTTGGGGGGGAGGGGTGGAGACAAACCACAAGGCCCTTAATTCCTCCAAGATCTTATGAGAGACTCTGCTCTCTTGCCTATGCTCTGGGATGTAGATGACCACAGGTCCTCCCCTCTGCACTGGAGCTGTGTGTGGGCAGGGGGGAGGTATCCCTGATAGGCTATGGTGGTATGGGAGTCCAAACTGCAACCTGTATCTGAGTATGGGCAAACAGCAGAGTCCTGCTCAAGGGAGAGTAGAGAAATCTCTGCAGTCTCTCCTAACCCCCTTTTGTGGTCTGAGAGCTCTGGAAGTGCTAGGTGGCTCCACTGATTCCAGTTGCTGGTTCCCACCACAGGGCTGCTCTCAGGCTGGCGAGTGCCAGCACTCTGGTGCTGCAGAGTTCTCTCACCACCCCATCCAGTTGTTCCCAGTGATCCTTGGGCCAAGAGGTCTGGAAACGGCTCCCTCTGCCATGGACCCCAGGAGCCCAGTCCAGCAACACTGTACTGCACTGTGGCTGTGGCTCTTTCCAACCCCTGGTCCCAATGAAACAGACCTTTCCTACAGAACTTCTAAGTTGTCTTATACTGGGAAATTCTATCATTCAGTCTTTTTGTGGGTTCTGCCCCTCTAAATTTTGGCTAGAGTCATAATTTGATGGCTTTTGGAGTTTTGGGAGGAACAGGTTTCTGGGAATTCCTACCTTTATGCCACCATCTTGGCTCTGCCCCTGGTTAATCTTATTTATAAAAAAAGAAAGAAGATAACCAAATTACCAGGATCAAAAATGAAAAAGGTGAACTAACCACCAATGATGAGGAAATTAAAGAGAAAATTTGGACCTACTTTGCTGAACTGTTTGTCAATAAATTAGATAACCTGTGTGAAATGGATGAATATTTATAAAAAATACAAGCTACCCAGATTACCAGAAGAGGAAACAAATTCCTTAACCCCATTTTAGAAAAATAAATTGAAGAAAGCATTAATAAACTCCCTAAGAAAAAATCGCCAGGTCCAGATGGATTTACAAGTGAATTCTACCAAACATTTAAGGAACAATTAATTCCTATTCTACATAAACTATTTTTAAAAATAGGAGAGGAAGGGGAGTTCTATCAAACTCCTTTTATGACACCAATATGGTGCTGATACCTGAACCAGGAAAAATTAAACAGACAAAAAACCCAGGCAGGCAGGCAACAACAGTTCAACATTAGGTAGCACTCAACATAATTAACCATATCAATAGCAAAACCAACAGAAATCATATGATTATCTCAATATATGTTGAAAAGTCTTTGATAATAAAACAACATCTATTCCTATTAAAATATTAGAAAGTTTAGGAATAAATGGAGTTTTCTTTAAATTAATAAACAGTATCTATCTATAACATCAACAAATAGTATATGTAATGGTAATAAACTCAGAGCATTTCCAATAAAATTAGGGGTGAAACAAGGATGCCCATTATCACCATTACTACTCAGCATAGTATTAGAAATGCTAGCAGTAGCAATAAGAGAAGAAAAATAAATTGAAGGAATCAAAATTGGCAATGAGAAAGCAAAGCTTTCACTCTTTGCAGATGATATGGTATAGAGAACCAGAGAAAATCATATAAAAAAATCTCCTTGAAACAATTAACAAAATACAGCAACATAGCAGACACAAAATAGACCCACATAAATCATCAGCATTTCTATATATGAACAACAAAGCCCAAGAGCAAGAGATAGAAAGAGAAATTCCATTTAAAAATAATTGTAGACAACACTAAGTACTTGGGAATCTACCTCCCAAGACAAACCCAGAAACTGTACTAGCACAATTATAAAGCACTCCTCACCCAAATAGAGCCAGATCTAAATAACTGAAAAAATGTCAAATGCTCATGATTAAGTTGTGGTAATATAATAAAAATGACAAATATACCCAAATTAAATGACTTATTCAGTGCCATAACAATCAAGCTACCAAATAACTACTTTACCGAGCTAGAAAAAATAGTAACAAAATTCATCTGGAGCAGCAAAAGAGCAAGAATAGCAAGGGAACTGATGAAAAAAATATATAAAGGACGTTGGTCTAGCTCTACCAGATCTAAAACTATCCTATAAAGAAGCAGTCAGCAGGGGCAGGTAGGTGGTGTAGTGGATAAAGCACCGGCCCTGCAGTCAGGAGTACCTAGGTTCAAATCCGGTCTCAGACACTTAATAATTGCCTAGCTGTGTGGCCCTGGGCAAGCCACTTAACCCCATTTGCCTTACAAAAAACCTAAAAAAAAACCAAGAAGCAGTCAGCAAAAGTGCCTGATACTGGCTAAGAAATAGAGTAATAGATCAAAAGATTAGGATAGGTTCTAAAGAAGTCATAGTAAATGACTGGCAATCTACTATTTGACAAACCCAAAGACATCAGCTTCTGGGATAAGAACCCACTATTTGACAAAAATTATTGGGAAAACTGCAAAATAGTATGGCAAAAACTAGGCATAGATCCACATCTCTCACCCTATAGCAAAATAAGGTCAAAAAGAATAAAGGAATTAGACATAAAGAGTGATATGATAGATAAATTAATAGACCAAAAAATACTCAGTTATCTGATCTTTGGAAAAGGGATAAATTTATGACCAAAAAAGAATTACAGCATATTATAAATTGCAAAAATGAATAGTTTTGATTATATTCAATTAAAAAGGTTTTGCACTAATAAAATCAATGCTGTCAAAATTAGAAGGAAAACAGAAAGCTGGGAAACAATCTTCACAACCAGGAGTTCTGATAGAAGCCTCATTTCTAAAATATATAGAGAATTGCATCAAATTTATAAGATCACAAGTAATTCTCCAATTCATTAATGTCAAAGGATACAAATAGAGTTTTCAAATGAGGAAATTAAGAAAAATGCTTCAAATCACTATTGATTAGAGAAATGCAAATTAAAACAACTATGAGGTAGCACCTCACACCTATCAGAATGATTAAAATGAGAAAAAGGGAAGATGGTTAATGTTAAAGAGGTTGAGGGAGGATTGGGACATTAATGCACTGCTGGAGGAGTTGTGAACAAATCCAGTCTTTCTGGAAAGCAATATGGTACTATGCTCAAAGAGCAATAAAACTGTTTAAAACTTTGATCCAGCATTTCCAATTCTAGGTCTATATCCAGAAGAAATTATAAAAATTGGGAAAAGTCCTACATATTCCAAAATATTCATAGCAGTACTTTTTGTAGTGGCAAAGAATTGGAAATTGAGGGGATACTCATCAATTGGAGAAAGGTTAAACAAGTTATGGTACATGAATACTATGTAATACTATTGTTCTATAAGAAACCATGAAGGGTCAGACTCTAGAGAAGCATGGAATGACATATGGGTTCTGATGCTGAGTAAAGTAAAGAAAACAATGTACACATCAATAATAACATTATAAGATAACAGCCTTGATGAAAACAGCTCCACTCAGCAGTCCAAAGAGCTAGGACAACCTTATTTGACTGGTTATGAACTATATCAACCCCATCCAGAGGAAGTAAAACAGAGAAAAAAAACCAAGCCTTCCAAATCTGATGAAAATTTCATAATTATCTCTTATAAAACTCTTTCCCTTAATCCTAATTCTTCATGCTGAAAATTACTAATTTTTAAACATGTTTATCGAAATATATATATGTAAAATGCTAAGCTGACTGTTTCCTGTTGAAGGGAGGGGAGTGGGAAGGAAGTTTGGAGAGAAAATTTGTAACTTGCATGTGCATATGGATGAAAATAAATAAATAATTTTAAAAGGTACATAAGAGAAATTTTTTAAAAAGTGAATGTAATGTTCATCAGATTCTGAAGCGGTTTTTTGTTTTGTTTTATTTTTTGTCCTCTGGCTGGGGATAGTATTTTCCATAGCCGGTCTAAGAGGGTTGTCCTAGCTATCTGAATGGCTGAGAGGAGCTTATCCATCAAGGACTATATATTTATAATGGCTTTTTTTCTTGCCTTCTCAGTGGGTAGAGGAGAGCATAAAAGCAAAGAGAGAATTCAGAACCTGAAAACAAAATAAGTTTGAATTTTTTTTAAAAAAAGAAAGAATGGAAAGGGGGAAATTCAAGATTAATAGGGAAAGAGGGGGGAAGAGGACTAACAAGCATCTTTTTCCTAGCCTATACTCCATCACTATCCAGACTGAGATGAAAAGAAATGAATGTTTAGTATGGAGAAGATAAGTCTTTAGGGTAGAAAGCATTATAGTTGCCTTCAAAAATGTTAAACTTAGCCATATAAGAATAATGACTAGGTTTGTTCTACTTGACCCAAGAGGACATAATCAGGAGAAATGGATGGAAATTACAGCAATATAGATTTTGATTCCACAGAAGGAAAAATAACTTTATAATTAGAGCTGTCCCCAAAAAGAAATAGACTCTTTTAGAAGTAATGAGTTTCTTGTCTCTAGATGTATTTAAATAGAGGGTGGAGAACATTTATTCTAGTATAGATGGGATTTTGTATGTCTTGGGAAGCAGTAAAACGAAAATGTCCTCTGCACTAAATAATCAATTATGACTCTAAGACTGCAATGATTTTACCTTTCAGAACCAAGCAGTGCCTTCCTTGAAAATAGTAGGAACATAATAAGTGTTTCCTGAATTAAGCTGCTTACCAATAGGTCTTATTACAAAGGAATTGATATTGGTATGTGGTATGTGAGCGAATAGATATCTTATGAGGCTTGATGCTCAAGAATGTACTCCAGAGAACCATTGATTCATGGGAGGTCAAGCTATGCGTAAGGACAGATATATCTATGCTGAGAACCTTGAATAAGGTGAAAGGGTATAAAATGTCAACATCATTGATAATGTCTCTGGTTTCTTTCACAGTCTAGCTAGCAATAAATCTGACTACCTATTATTTTTCCAACCTTAGCAATAAGCAATGTGGTTGAGCACCCATTATGTACCCCAAAATATCTATTTGGATCTTCCTGCAATTTTGAACTGACAGAACCACATATAAATTTTATTAGGTTATGATGTCACAATAGGGTTTATTGTTCACTTTGACAAGATATTTAGCCAAATGATATAAAGGCACAAATTCTATATCTGCAAGGATGGGGGGGGGGAGAGGGGGAAATGCATTCATCCACTACCCACTTCATTTTGATCTTCATTTACTTTTCAAAGGCAAGTATATCTGCTGAAAATTGAGTTTAGCAAAATTTCCAATTTTTCCTTCTACCAAATGTATGATGAATCATGTAGCACCACAAGTTGTGACATTTTCAGTTCTACCATCGAGAATGACAATTGCACTTTCCTATTACATCAACCCTTTTTTCCCACCCAATGTAAAAATGACTCCATTTGTAATAGCTGTAGGGGAGTTAGACCCTGACACCTCAGGGATAATTAACAATTATGTTTCAAATGGGAGGAAAGTCAGTATTACTGAGGGAGATAAATAGGAAAGTAAAAATTTCTGAAAGAGCAGGAGGAGGTGGCAAGTATTTTATAGAGCTGTTAAGAGCTTTTTAATGGTTTCAAGAAGAATGGTACTTCACAGCATCTTTTAATACCAAAAAAAAATCCTTTGTTACTAGAAAGGATCAAAATGGTCACTAGACAGTGGATTTTTACAAGGCTCCATTCACTGTTCCAAAAATTGCTGCTACTTAAAAATTGTATTTGTCATATGATTCCCCCAGCATGAGAGCTGAAGTCACTCAAACACACTCAAATGCAAATTCACCACACACAATTCAGGGTTATCTAATATTTGGCAAGCTTTCCCAACTTCTCAAAATTCTTAGGAATTCTGAAAGAGGACTAATTCTTTCCTCACCATACAGAGATTATTTCCTAGAGGTATTACTAGAACAGTTTGAAAGTATTACTGAAGTTGCTCTTTAACCTTCTATTTTAGGGCTGAATAATCTAGGTTATAGTCACTGGCCTTTCTGTACAATAGCCCCTTGCAGGAAAAGCAAAAAATAAACAAACAAACACAATTTGCACTGAAATATGTTTGGTAGTTTTAAGAGTTTTTTGTTTGCATTGCTTTTACTTTAATTAGCAAATGTTAACAAGGAAGCCTCAAGAGAACAAGGAGATACTACTCACTTCATGGACAGTAGTCAAAATTTCTTCCCCTGGGATTTCCTATGAACTTTTTGGGACTATATCATAACTTTTAGATGTATATAGTTTAATATATATCAATCATGTATACAGCACAAGATTTAGGTGGTAATTTTTTGACTTTTTGTTTTTTTTATTTTTGCTCACATCATAATATTAATCTTTGCTATGTGGAAATAAGATATACCACAACAAAGTCAGGATATTGGGAAATAATTGTGACTCAAAGTTCCATATCGTTTGAAGCACACTTCCCAATTCATTAACTCACCTTTTAAGGATAACTGATTGCCTTAAAGAAGGTTCATAGCTGCTTACCCAGTATGTTTTAAGTAGCACTTGACCCAAAACATTTTCTGCAGAAATTTTCCCATGACATTATTCTCCTTTCTGCTCTATCTGGAATTCCCATCTTTAGTTAGTGCTGTCCACAAAGGAACATTAGTAAATTGTTCCCATGTTACCTGGCCTCTCCCATTAGCACATTTCAGAATGAGAGGGGTAAGGAAACAGATGGCTACCATTACTCTTAATTTAATAAAGTTTCTCTTTTTTTTAGAAGCAAAAGTAAAACTTTCCAAAGTAAAAACTTTCTTGATTTCACAACCATTTAGGCCATTTAGTTCATCTCTTGTAATAGAACCTTCTCCCACAATGTCATTCAGTTAGGATTTAATACCAGCTAGAGGGAGTTCAACCAACTCTTAAAGCTAGATCTCCTGTTAGGGAAAGTAGAAGTTCTATAAATGGAGCAGAGAGCCTAAGAATTGGTCTTAATACATTTCTGGTTCACAGTGCAAAAACAAATGTTTCTTTTTTAATTGGGGGGTGGGGTGGGGACAGGGCTAGTTGGTAGAGTAGAAAGAATATCAGGTCTGGTGTCAGGAAGACCCAAGTTCAAATCCTGATCCAGATACCTATTAAATATGTGAACCAGGACAGGTCATTAACCTCTGTTTGCCACAACTTCCCCACCTGTAAAATAGGCAAAATAATATGACATCAGAAGGGCTGTCATGAAGATCAAATGAGATAATAATTGAAGTGCTTAACAGTGCCTGATATATAATAAGCACTTATTAAATTTAAATTATTTACTGTTATTTCTTATCAACCATAATCTACTGGTTGGATTGAGTCATTCAGTCCCATAAGGACAATATCATTGTATTTTAAGTGGCATTCATTAAACACATTTATAAAAACATTTGGGATATTTAAATCATACTACAAAACATTTGCTCAGAACAGGGAAAAAATAAAACACTCACTGATTACCAGTCTTTGAACACAGCTCTGAAATACCATATTTCTCTTTGGTTATAGATTTCAAAAATTTGTCAGGTTATAACTAAATTTTGACACTTTTCTAAACATTTTGTGAGCACTTGACAATGCTCTTTTATTTTGACATTAGTTTTGATCTCTATAGCTAACATTTATAACTTCCAGAATTGGAAGAAAAAGAAAGAACGAATGAAAGAAAGAAAAGACATGACATAGATTAGCTGTTGCAACTATATGCCAAGAAAAACAAATCAAAGATGAACGGAGGGGCTGCAATAAGCATCTTGGTAAAAACATGCATAACCTTTGTGTCATAGACCTTCATGAGTAGTGGATATTCTTTGCAGAATTTTTTAACTTCTCTGCCTCATAAGCCAATTCTATTCTCAAGAAATTTAAGAAAATTGTTCCCAGCTTGTTGCCACTCACTATACTGACACCAATTCCCTTTGTGAATCAACTGTTCACATTATTAAGGAATGGGATTTTTAAATGAAATCAAGAGAAAACAAAATAGAACACTTGAAAAACAAACAAAAACCTGATAGTAGGCACTCTCCACATTCAACATACATTTATTCAGCACCTACTATGCCAGAGATTCTGTATTAAGAACTGTCCTTAAAGAAGCTAAAAGTCTAATAGAGAGTTTAAAATCTATTAGCTAGCCATGGGTCAGTTAGGTGGTGCAGTAGGTAAAGCACTGGTCCTGAAATCAGGAGCACCCCAGTTAAAATTCAAACTTGGACATACTTAGCTGTGTGACCTTGGGCAAGTCATTTAGTCCCATTGCCTTGCCAAAAGAAAAAAAATCTATTAGCTAGGTGTTACTATTATCCTTCTTTTACAAATTATGAAACTTAAAATCTTTATATATATATATATAATATATAAACACATATATAACATATATGTATATATGTACATACAATAAGAAATAATTAACAGATCTCCCAAGAGTAGTTTCTAGCAAATATTGCCCTGATTTCATGCTAACTTGCTCCTAATAGGGAGCACTACTGTTAAGAAAAGAAAAAAAACCCTGCTATCTTTTGACCAAGGAAAACCAAAGGAACTCTTCTGAAGGAAAAAAACAAACAAACAAAATTTAAAAAAACTTTGTGACATTGACCATGGATTGAAAACAGGAAGAAAAATCTCATATTCCCCTATTCTTGGCACATGGTATGTGCCTAATAAATAGCGATTAACTGATTGTGCTATTAAGCTATTTTATTGTCCTCTTGTTACATTTTGACACACCACAGCATGCCTAAGCCAACACCCTGTATAAACTGCAATGAAGACTGGTCCTTTTTGAAGCTAACTCCCAGAAGAGTGCACACCAATAGTTTGGTTTTAATTTTATTATCAGTCTTAATGCTTTTAAGGGATGTTGTTGAGGTGAAACTACTACAGATGTGAGAGGAATGTTTCAGTGTAATTCCAAGATGGACCATGCCCCTAAAACCCTTAATGGTAAAGAATATAATATAAGATTCTTAGATATATTTACTGTTTTGTCTTATTTTATTTTTCTATTTCTCAATTCCATTACAAATATATAGGAGAAATCTATATCTTGTTTCCTCTAGAATATTGGGGAAAAAATTTTCATTTAAAACCACAGTTACTACATTCACAATATTCCATGAAGTTTTATTAAAGGAGGAAAAAAGGAAAGGTCCTCAGTTGAGTAACAATCAATTTGAAAGATTTTCAGTCACTTAGAGTGACTTAGAGTTCAAAGACACTCTAGTCATTTAGAGTTTAAAATATTAAGAATCTTGTAATAAGGGTCCAATATTATTTTATATTCTATAAGTCAAAGAGGAAATGAAGTCCTTCCCTCCTCTTTCTAACATGTCATTGCTCATGGTTTTGTTCTGTAGAATTGTATTCACATATTTATAAAAAGTCCTATTTTTGTAAGATACTTGAGATGTTAAAGGAAAAATAAAGTAATTCCTATCCTCAAGGAGCATATATTCTAAAGGGAGGATGCAATATGTATTTCAATAGTTCAATGGATCTGTAATTTCATCAATGTGAACAGTACTACAATGATCATGAGCACAATAAGTACCTACTATGTGCCAGACATGATGCTAATTACTTTACAATTATTATCTCATTGAATCTAAAAAACTTGGAGTTAGGTGCTATTATTATCCCACTTTACAAATGATGAAACTGAAGATGACAAAGGTTACATGAATTGCTTAAGAGTCACACAGTGGGGCGGCTAGGTGGCATAGTGGATAAAGCACCAGCCCTGGAGTCAGGAGTACCTGGGTTCAAATCTGGTCTCAGACACTTAATAATTACCTAGCCGTGTGGCCTTGGGCAAGCCACTTAACCCCATTTGCCTTGCAAAAAAAAAAAACTAAAAAAAAGAGTCATACAGTAAGGGACTGAGGCTATATATGAACTCAGGTCTTCTTGTCTTCAAACCTAGCATTCTACTTCCCCACCTAGCTGCCCTTATGTGACTAAATGGAACTGTGAAGTAAGTCACTAGACTCCTACCATGGGGAGTGTAGACATCATCATGAGGGTTCAAATCAGTTACTACGCAGAAGAGACTGGTAGAAAGAGAGAGGGGGGAGCAGAAAAAGGTAAATTCTTTCACATAAAAGAGGTAAGAAAAAGTTTTTGCAGCAGAGGGGAAGAGGGAGAAGTTGAGAGGGAATGAGTAACTCTCCTTGAGACTGGGTCAGACAGGAAATAACATACACACTCAATGGGAAAGAGAAATCTATCTTACCCCAGAGGAAATTAGTAGGGGAAGAGGATGGAAGAAAGAGTGGGAGAGGTGATAGAAGGAAGGGAGGATTGTTGGAGGGGACAGTGATGCTAACACTTTTGAGGAAGGACAGGATGGAAACAAGAGCCAATAGAATAAAGGAGGGAATAAGCTGGAAGGTAATACAGTTAGCAATAGTAACTGTGGGGGAAAAAAATAACGAAATAAAGTTTCTCCGATAAAGATCTCATTTCTCAGAGAACTGAGTCAGATTTATAAAGAATAAGAGCTATTCCCCAGTTGATAATTGATTAGAGGATAAAAAGTTTTTATATGAGGTCATCATGACCATATTTTTTAAAATATCCTAACTCATTATTGATTGAAGAAATGCCAATTAGAACAATTTGGAGGTACTACCTTATACCTATTGGATTGATTTAATAGAACAGAAAGAGAAAATGTCAAATGTTAGAGGGGATGTAGAGAAAATGAGACATTAATACATTGTTGGAGGAGCTGCGTAGTGATTCAGTAATTCTGTAGGGCAATTTGGAACTATGCCCATAAGGCTTCAAAACCATGCCTACCCTTTAACCTAGAATTTTACTACCAGGTCTATATTCCAGAAGAGATGAAAAATAGGAAGGAAAAGGACCTATATATAAGAATATTTTAAGTAACTCTAGTCTGATGGCAAGGATCTGGAAGTTGAGGGGATGTTCATTAATTAGCGAATGGCTGAACAAATTGTGGTATGTGATTATGATGGAGTACTGTAATGCTATAAGAAATGATGAACAGGATGTTCTCAGTAAAACCTGGAAAGATTTACATGAGGAGATACAATGAGAATTGTACTATATACCAAGTATCAACAATATTGCAGGATGATCAGTTGTGAGTGACTTATCTTTTCTTAACAATACTGTGACCCAAGACAATTCTGAAGGATTTATGACAAAGAATTCTATCCATCTCCAAAGACAGGGCTGATGGTGTCTGATTACAGCTTGAAACATACTTTTTTTTTACTTTATTTTTTGTGAGGTTTCTCTTTTCTGGAGAGTATATTTACTTTCACAACAAGATTATTATGGCAAAATAAAATAAAAAAGAGAAGTAGAAGAGAATGTAACAAACTTGATCCTGAAATATTAGAACCAGAATCAACCATGTAATACTGTCATACTTTTCTTTTTAGGTTTTTGCAAGGCAAATGGGGTTAAGTGGCTTGCCCAAGGCCACACAGCTAGGTAATTATTAAGTGTCTGGGACCGGATTTGAACCCAGGTACTCCTGACTCTAAGGCTGGTGCTTTATCCACTATGCCACCTAGCCACACCCATACATTTCTCTAAAGGCATTCTTGACACCACTTCTCTTAGATAATTCCTCATTTATGATATTTCACTGCTTGTTCAATCCCACTCTGAATTTCTCCATTGTCCTTTGATCTTCAACTTCAACTTTTTGTAATCTATAGTGTTTCACTGTTTCCAGTCATGTACAAAAGAGTAAATTTTTGCACACATGGATGCATATACACACACATACAGTTGATGCAGTCACAGAAGGTAATCACACATAATAAAGTTTTTACTATTTTAAAAAGTTGCACCTATGTACTCTTTTTAACAATGTTTAAACCCCTCTGAGGCAAAAAGGGAACAAGATGATTGAGAAAACAAACTAACTATTATTATTAGATGCTATCAATTATTATTATTTTAAATTGTTTAATAACTATCATTAAATAAAATATAATTTAAATTAATTATTTATGATTTAAATATATTAATTATAATTTAATACTGTTTATTATTAAATATTAGTCTGGATGCTTTAAGTAGCTAAAATCTGAGGAACTCAAGGCAGTCAAGGATAAAAATAATAAAGGAGGAAGATATCAAAAAGGAAGGGAAAAAATGATATTTTTTGTCTCTTCCTCCTTTTCTCCTCACTTCCTCCACCATCAATCCTGATACCTAACAAAAGCAAAGGAGACATCTATATAGCAATTCAAAATTGCAATGGTCTGATAGAGCAGATATAGATCCTCCAGATAAATAGAGAGAGAGTCAAATGAGAGAGAAAGCAGTATCAATCAAGAATCAAGCCCAGGGAATAAGCAGATACTTGAAATTCTATAAGGAGTGCTTTAGAAAGAAGAATAAGTTATTTTCAATCCTTTCAGTATCAGGAGTTCTCAAACATGTATTCTATATGCATGTCCCACCAGAATTGTACTTGCATTTTCATGGCAATCTTTGCATTGATGCTTTGTGTATTTGTAAAACAGTGTACCCTCAGTTTAGAAAGGGAATGTTCGAAACTACTGTTCTTATCATATCATCTTAGTAATTACAATTTCTAAGGAAAAATTGTTGCTGTTGGCATGATTTAATGGGAAGCACACCAGTAGGGGCTTATGAGATATAGTGTTAGAAGTGTAAATCTACAGGTTAGCCCCTAAAAACTAAGTGAAAAGCTATTCCCTGATGACCTTAACCAATTGCTCCAGTTTGGGTAATAAGTAAAATTTAAGCAGAGTTTTGAAGGCCCCTTTCCCTTAAACTACCACAGTTTATTAGGTTGCAACCTCTATGATGTCATTCTTCATCAGATTTTTAGTATGTATCAAAGGATTTAGCATTGTCAGAGTAATTGGAGGTCATTTAACCTAGTTTCCTGATTTTATAAATGAAGAAATTTAATCCCATAGAGATTGTTAAGGTTAGTGAAGTGCAAACCCACATTAGTGATGTTTTCAGTTGGTCACAGACACTACATAGCCAAAACTCAAAAAGAAGATTCTTATAACCAAGACCAAGTATTTATGAAAACAGATATTTTGACCAAGTCCCTTTATCCCTTTTATAATTGGCCAGTGACAGTATCATAAATGATACTGTCAAGAAATTATAAGAAATCACAGATTCGAAGATGACTCTATTTGAACTGAATGACAGAGAAAACAAGTACATTTTTAAAAAACAATCATGCAAATTATTAACAAGTTCATTTTACAGATGGGAAAACAGGCTCAAAAATGTTATATAGTGTTCCCAAGGTCAAACAATTGATTAGTAGCATAACCAAAAAACTAGATCCATTTAGGTGGTAGAGTGTAGACTGATAAGCCTGGGGTAAGGAAGTTGTTTTAATGAATTCAAGTCTGACCTGAGACATTTACTAGTGTATTCAGGAAATTCACTTAATCTTGTTTGCTTCAGTTTCCCCATCTGTAAAATGAGTTGGAGAAGGAAAAATTGCAAATCACTCCAGTATCCATGCCAAGAAAACCCTAAAAATAGAGTCATGAAGAGTCAGACATGACTGAAAAATGACTTAAAAATAAATTCCATTATTCTAATTATACTTCCAATGTATTTACTCTATAACATGTTGCTCCAATTCAAAAAGCACACTAGTTATCACAATGCATATTTGAATATAGCTATATATATTTCTCAGTTCTAATATATGCACAATATAGCTAAAATTAATCTTTTTATCTGTCATTATGAATCTTTTTTAATATCAACATATAAAATTACTAATAGTTCCTTCAATTGTTAGTGCCTTCCCCCACCACCAAAATTATTTTGCATTTACTTAATAACAAGATTGAACAATTGAAAAACTCTTTAAGATTTGCAATGTTCCTTATAACTATTATCTCACTTTATTTTCAATAAACCTGGGAGACTACTTATTATCCCTGTTTCACAGATAAGGAAACTAAGACAAGTTAAGCAACTTGCTTCTCAGTCATTTAATAGGTATGTGACCTTGAGTTAGAAATGGACTCTCTGGGTTTGAGCTTCTTTAACAGTAAAAGTACAGCTTGGATCAAGTATCCTCCTCTGGACCCCTCCAGATTTAGCTCTGGGCTCTTATCTTCCTATGGGATCTATCTCTACCACAGAAGTTCTTTTGTGTATAATGAACTCCTTTAATATCACTTCTCAGAATTTTTCTTCTACTTTTCAGTTAGAGATTAGTGGAAATAAATGGGTATTTTTACCTAAGTTAATAGGTATCCCTGAAATCTGTACAGACCTTTTGACGGTCTATAGATCCAAGGTCAAGAACTCCTGCTCTATCTCCTGCAAGCTCCCTGAGGGCAAAGACCGATTTTTTTTTGTCTCTTTCCCCAGTGTCCAACACATAGCATATATTAATAACTGCTTATGGACTGAATGCTAATTTATAAAAGGACCATTAGCTAGTGGATCTCCTATGACATTTAGCACCAGTTCCAGAAACAAGCTCAGAATTCAACTAATGCACTTAATAGACTCTAAATAGCAATCATTTGTCAGGACAAGGGAGCAATGAATTAATGGCATTAAGCAGCCACTAGATTTATTTATACATTAATGCCCTAATTTATAAAAAAAAAAAAACACATTTGTGTGCTAAGGAAAAAAGTGAAAGGCTCATCTTAATTTGTTGTCATGATCTCATTTACCTTTTTAGTATTTGTTATTATTTCATAAAATTAATTGTTTTCCCTTTTGCTTCAAGTAGAGACAGCTGTGCTCTTCTGGGTCCTGAAAGACAGAGTAGGATGGGGTGACTGAATGCTGACTAATAGTTTAGTGCTGGTAAGTGCCACCATTTCCCCACACAGCTCCATCAAAAGACCCAGAATCCTGGCGGAGATGCAGACCCTGTTGGACTCTTGAGTTCACTGAAAATGTGTGTTAAATTGTGTCAGATTTGGTAATCTGAGCAAATACTCACTAGAGACCAAATTCAACTCACCTTCTTCCTTTCAGTGATGGAGACATCCAAGTGCTGATGTTCTGGTATCCAGAAGAGTGAGGGGAAATGAAATTTATATTTTCCTACACCCCACATTTCTCAGACATTGTTGGGGGGATGGGACAGAGACAAGTAGAGAGGAAACAGTGAAGGGATTGTATTTTAGATTAAGCTAAGGTTGTCCATCCATTTATCTAAGTTTTTATCTGATTTAAAAGACATCACTTTGGCACCTCTCTTCCCATGTAACTTAAAGTCATCATGTCATTTGAGAACATCCTTGTAAAGCATGTAACATGCATGTTATCCCCTTTCTATGAAGGAGAAAATGTGAGGTTTGCTCTTTTACTTAACAAGTATTAAGTGTTTACTTTACATGGATAGGCTCAGTGTGGGACAGAGATAAACAACAATGATGCTATCATAACCAATTACACAGACACACACAGAGACATGTACAGACATACATGCACACAGACACACAAAGATACAGCTTTGATCCATTTACTGTTTCATATGTGTTCCAATTATTTGGGCCCCTTTACTAAATGAAGCTGTTAATTTATGCTAATAATTTTCTGGTTCATAAAAACATTTTTAAGCCCTTGTTTTGAGCTAGATACTTTGCTAAGTGCTGAAGAAATAAATACAAAAATGAACTAGTTCCTGCCCTCAGAGAGTTTATATTCTGTTAAAGAGAAACAATAAATTCAAATATAGCATTGAAATAGGACAAACACACACAATTATATGAGATATCCCCCCCCAAAAGGACTAGTTCAAGTTTGAGCTATTTTGTGGGTCCATACTTGAAAGACTCAGAAGTCAAGATTGATGTATTTACCATGACTTTTAAATGTCATCCAGTGGACACAATTAGCTCAAATATATTCATTAAACAAATGGCATATTAAGAAAAATAAAAATTGAAGATGGCGACATGAAGGGATCCAGTCTTAGGAACTCTCTGATAAAACTCATAAGTTAAGGACTCTAACTAAACTTTCGAGAGACAGAACCCACAGAGGGATTCAGTGAGGCAGTTCTCCTGGAAAAGAGCAGAAAGGCTCTGTTCCCCCAGGGTCAGAGGGGCAGCCTGCCAGAGGGGTGGCCCGCCAGAGCAAAAGAACTTCAGCCTCCTGGAGGCAGCTCCAGGGCACTGGGAGCCGTGACTCACAGCAGTGGGGGAGTCTCCTGAGCTGCACCCTGGGGAGCACAGGGCACAAAGTGGGGGAACAGCGGGGGACCTCTGCCAGAGCAAGCACATGGAGCTCAGCCCTCAGGGCACACAGCCAGCAGCTTGGTCTTTCCCCAGCCCTGATCCAGGAAACAGAAGCAGGCTGAGCCGGTAAGCAGGAGCCCCCAGGGCATGAGCCCACTGAGCTGAGGGAGGGGAGTGAAGAGACTGCAGAGCTCTGTCCTCTGCCCCTGGAACAGGACTCTGGGGCTCTGAACACATTCAGATCCTGATCGCAATCTAGGGCCCCCCCCCCACCATAGAACAGAAGCGGTGCCCCCACCTCGGCCCGTGGCAGAGGGGGGCTCTTTTGGTCATTCACAGACCAGGAGGGAGGACAGAGCCTCACACACTGAGACCCTTGTGGGAGTGTCCCAAAATCTCAGGAAGCACCCTAAAACCAGGCCCAGGCTGGGAAAATGAGCAAGCAGAGAAACAAAAGGAAAACTATTGAGAAATATTTTGCAAATGAGCCCAAGAAGGATCAAAATACTCAGTCTGAAGATGAGGAAGCACAAGCTCCTGCATCTAAAGACTCCAAGAAAAACAGAAATTGGGCTCAGGCTATGACAGAGCTCAGAAAAGACTTTGAAAATCAAATGAGGGAGTTGGAAGAAAAACTGGGAAAAGAAAGGAGAGAGATGCAGGAAAAACATGAAAATGAAGTCAGCAGCTTAGTCAAGGAAATCCAAAAAAATGCTGAAGAAAATAGCATGCTAAAAAACAGCTTAGGTCAAATGGATAAAACAGTTCAAAAAGTTATTGAGGAGAAGAATGCTTTAAAAAGCAAAATTGACCAGATGGAAAAAGAGATAAGAAAACTCTCTGAGGAGAACAAATCCTTCAGACAAAGAATAGAATTCAGGGAGATTGATGAATTTGCCAGAAATCAGGAATCAATACTTCAAAAACCAAAAAAATGAAATTTAGGAGAAAATGTGAAATATCTCATTGAAAAAACAACTGATATGGAAAACAGATTTAGGAAAGATAATTTAAAAATTATTGGAATACCTGAAAGTCATGATCAGGAAAAGAGCCTTGACATCATTTTCAAAGAATTACTACAGGAAAATTGCCCTGATATTCTAGAAGCAGAGGGCAAAATAGAAATGGAAAGAATCCACCGATCCCCCCTGAGAAAGAGATCCCAAAAAACCAACCCCTAGGAATATTATAGCCAAGTTCCAGAACTCCCAAGTCAAAGAGAAAATATTACAAGCAGCCAGAAGGACACAGTTCAGATATCATGGAGCTGCAGTCAGGATTACACAGGACTTAGCAGCAACTACATTGGAAGCTCGTAGGGCTTGGAATACAATATACCGGAAGGCAAAAGAGCTTGGAATGCAGCCAAGAATGAACTACCCAGCAAGGCTGAATATCCTCTTCCAGGGAAAAAGATGGACTTTCAATGAACCAGGGGAATTTCAAATGTTCCTTTTGGAATGGCCAGAGCTGAACAGAAGGTTTGATCTTCAGATACAGGACTCAGGTGAAGCATGGAGATTGGAGGAGAGGGGGGAAATATGAGGGACTTAATGAGGATGAACTGTATGTATAGAAAAATGATACTGATAATATTCATATAAACCTTCTCAGTTAATAGAGCAGGTAGAGGGAGCTTTTATAGTTGAAGCACAGGAGAAAGCTGAATTCAAAGATAAAATATGGTGTAAAAATGGAGTCAATAGAAAAAAAGGGAAATGGAATGGGAGAAAGAAAAAGGAGAGGGGGGATAGTCCAAGATATTTTACATAATAAGATTTTTTTTATTACAATGAGCTATTGCAATGATATGGAAGGGGGGAGGCAAGGGGGAATGAGGGAACCTTTGCTCTCATCAGAGATGGCTAGGAGAGGAAACAGCAAATGTACTCAATGGGGTATAGACATCTGGAGTAAGAGGGGGGGGCAGGGGGAAGGGGTGGGGATGTGAATAAAGGAGGAGAGGATGGACCATGGGGGGAGAATGGTCAGATATAACACATTTTCTTTTTTACTTCTTGCAAGGGGCTGGGATTGGAAGGCCTGCCCAGGACCATGGGGCCAGGTGGATTCTGGGCCTAAGGGGCGGTGTGGGGGCTCAGGGCTTCTTGGCTCCAGGACCAGGGATCTGTCTGCTGCGCCACTCAGCTACCCTACAGCAGAGCCAGAGTGAAAGGAGAGAGAAAATATAGTACATGGTAGTGGAGAAATAAGAAAGGAGGGAGTTGCGATCAGCAATGGCAACGTTGGAAAAATATGGAAGTAACTTTTGTGATGGACTTATCATAAAGAATGTGATCCACCCGTGACAGAGTTGTTGGTGTTGGAACAAAGACTGAAGCACATTTTTTGTTATTATTATTTGGGGGAGGGTGCAGGGCAAGTGGGGCTGGGTGGCCTGCCTGGGGCCACATAGCAGGGTGATCTTTAGGTGTCTGGGGCCGGATTTGGACCCAGGTGCTCCTGGCTCAAGGGCCAATGCGCTGTCTGCCACCCAGCCACCCCTACTATTATTACTATTTTATTTTATTTTGGGTCTTTTTTTCTCTTCTTTTTGGTTTTTGCAGGGCAGTGGGGATCGGGTGGCTTGCATGTCACACGTCTGGGTGATTGTTGGATTTACGAGGCTGGATATAGACTTGGGTGCTCGTGGCTCCAGGGCTGGTGCTTCATCCATTGTGCCACCTGGCCATACCTACAATTATTACTATTATTTTTTTATTTTAATTTTTTTCTCTCCCCTTTACTTTTTTCACCCAAGCAAGTCTATCTATATTCATGGGGGGAGGGGTATTTTGTTTACTTGTAAACAAGAATATTTTATTAATGTCAAAAAAATTTGTACAAAATGAGAATAAAAAATAAATTTAAAAAATGCTGAAAAAAGAAGAAAAACAAAAATAAAGCAACTTCCCCATAAACCTAGGGTACAGTCTATTAAAAAATACCCTAAGATTAGTAAAGAGAATAGATACACATAGAGATCATGAATAGAGAAATATGCACATAGGGAACACTTGAGAAGGGGCATATACATAAGGAGCACTTGAAGTCAAGAGATGTGAAAGGAAAAGTATTTCCATCTCTGATACTATAGGACCATTGATGTTCCCAACCTGCTGCAGCTGATATTGTCCTCCTATGTCTGTTGAACCATTCCTCCAGCATCATTGCAGGACACCATGTGACAAGAGCAACAACTGCCTTATGTAATTTGAATTGGTTTCCCTTTAACGGGTAGAGAGAGACAGTTTGGGGCATCATCATTGGCTTAACTTTCTTGCTCTGAGACATAAAAGCCCCAGCCTACAGAGAGGTTCTGTCGGAGGTTTTAAAAGAATTTTCTTTGGTCTTTCTGCCCTAGCATTTTATCTAAGTTAGACAGTATCCTTCAAAAATTGTGCCCTTTTAAACTTTATTCTATATAAAGTTATTTTTGTTGTTGCAGAATATGGTCCATAAGTATTTTATTGCATTTTAATTCTAAGTGTGATTTACCAAAACTAATCTGAGTAAGGCTTGGGCCAGAATTACCTTGGTTGTATTCTAACACCTCCAGTGTCTGGTTCAGTTGAAATCCTCAGTGACTTTACAATCCAATTTGGATGTGGTGCAGAAACCATGGAAAATGTCTTCTTCCTTCTCCAGGGATGAAGAACCAACAATAAATAAATCTCTTTCTAGAAGATTTGAACTCTTAAATTTCAAGTTATCCTCCAAGGTAAATTTCAAACTAATGTTGCCCTAAAAATCTCTTTTCTCCTCTAAAAGGATAGTTCCAAAATGTTGCTATCCAAAGAATTCAATGTCTTTCCTCTTGTTGCATGTAAGATCGTTATTGTTGAGTTGTGTCTGACTCAATACAACACCTTCTGGGTTATTCATGGTAAAGATACTGGAGTGGCTGCCATGTTCTCCAACTCAATTTACAGATGAGGAACTGAGGCAAACAGGGTGAAATGACTTTCCCAGGGTTGCATAGCTAATAAATGTCTGAAACTGAATAAGAGTTTCCTTGCTTCCAAACTCAGTGCTTTGTCCACTGAACCAACCAACTGCCCCACATGGAAAAAAATATTATGAAAACAAAAGTCCTTGAATTCCCCTCTCAAGCTAAATTTAGGTATATTGACTATAGTTCTATATTTCTGTTATAAGATGCCATTGCAAATATAGAAGCAGATGAGAGATATAATATCTTTTATAGAGACCAGCAAGAAATCCACTTTGGTAAGAACTAAAAAGATATGAATGGGCAATGAAGTACAGTAAATTTTGGAGGTAGGCTACAGACAGATTGTGAAGGGCTTTAAATGCCAGAGAAATTTGTATTTTAGACTAGAAAACAGAAAGCATGGGAGTATAAGTGATCTGTCCAAGGCCACACAGTTAGAAATGTTAAATTTGAACCACCATCTTTCTAACTACTTATAGTTCTTTAGCTTTCTTTCAGAAAGGATCACAGGGGTGGCTAGGTGGCTTTGGGGCAGCTAGGTGGCACAGTGCATAGAGCACCAGCCCTGGAGTCAGGAGTACCTGAGTTCAAATGTGACCTCAAACACATTTAATAATTACCTAGCTGTGTGGCCTTGGGCAAGCCACTTAACCCCATTTGCCTTGCAAAAACCTTTAAAAAAAAAAAAGAAAAAGAAAGGATCACAAGGCTCTATTATATGTTAAATATTCATTCAACCCTTTTCTACCTGGCAGTAACAACTGATTGGTTCTCATTCGTCTTAAAAACTGAATTATGTTAACTATTTACTTTACTGTTTAGTGCTTAGACATGGTAATAGCTTTAAAAAAAAAAATGACCTAAGAACTGTCCAGGTGGTGAGGTGACTCTCTCCAGAAATAATTTGTCTCCTAGGATCGTGGGTAAAGAACTACTATTTTCACTTTGGTCAAATCAAGCAGTTAGGTAAAATATTCTAAGTTCACTACACATCAGAGATATAGCTAAAACTAATGGGCCTAAAATAAACCACAACTCCTGTTTACCACTCCCATCTCTCCTAGAAAAGGTACAAATCATTTTGCCCTTTAGCCCTTTCAAATATTGACGTGACTTAGTTTGAAGCTGAATAAATTACCTGAGTGAGAAACTTGATGAGGCTGAAATTATTGATCACTCTCAGAATTAGAAGGCAGGATGTGCTTTTCCCACCCCACTTCTTTAACACTGACATGTCCCAGGAAAATAGTGAACGTTCACTTACTGCCAGCAGTTAAGAATTTTGTGAGCACCTCTAATTATACTGTAAGATGCGTGTATGCAAAATGACCTCTTCTGACCACATCAGAAACAGCTGTCTCATTCTCAACCTCTCACTTCTTTAAAGAAACATTTATGGGAAGAAATGTATAACTTCATAGTCTCTCAATGGAGCTCAGAAAACTGACAGGGTATATGGCATCTTCTACTCCACTTTTTTTTTTTTGTCCCAAACCCAACCTCACCCATTCTCTTTCAAGGTTCCAATGTAAAAGCCACTGACAGTATTCAATTTTCACGCCAAAATCTGTTCTTTTTTTATCTAAAACTGGGTTTTTCTCTGCCATGTGGAAATCCCATGGGACCCTATTGCTACATAACTTAAGCATATGTTAACAGACCATCAGCCAAAGATTGAGACAGTAGGAGTAGCAGAAACAGAAACAGTCTCTCCTGGGGAATATGAGCCACACAAAGCCATGAAACCATACTATTTCTGGCTACTGTTCATATATGGCTCTATTTTTTTGTTAAAAGATATGGCATAAAGCTTAGTATATATACATGAACCTAGTTTGTTTGTTTATGTAGAAAGTTGGGAGATATTTTTGTCAGCATTTGAGATGTTCTTTTAAAATGTGACCAGATAAAAAATGTGACTAGATAATATATGTTCACATTTTCTTTCGAATCAAGAAACATATAAATTGTATCTTCATCCAAGGAGAGAGAGAGGGCAGGCACTATACATGGAGACAGTAGTGCACATTTAAGTCATAACGCTAGCAAAAGAAAATCTCTTTTTAGAAAAGTACAAGAGGTTTTAGAGACTTTCAAAGAAAATAGGTTTGAAAGATAGAATTTATGGTATATAGATTTTACTTTTAACCTATTAAATCAGAAAGATGTAAATTGGGAAATTAATCTTTTCTGAGTTGGGGTTATTGCTGTCTTTCATTTGTTTTTCATTTTTGTCTAAGTATGAGCTCATTTGGGATTTTCTTGGCAAAAATACCGGAGTGATTGCCATTGCCTTCTTTAGTTCATTTTACAGTTGAAGAAACTGAGGCAAAAAGGTTAAGTGACTTGCCCAAGGTCACAAAGATAAGTGTCTGAGACCAATTTTGAAATTGGGGAGATAATTCTAGGATTGGCACTCTATTCACATTGTCATCCAGCTGCCTTATTGGGGGACAGGGGAGAATGGCAATGGTATAAAATATGGGAACTACCAGTACTTTTCAAAGGATAGTGTCATCAATATCCTTTTGTCCTAAAAATGTTTGCTTTGGTATTGTGAAAGACACTTTCTACACTAAAATTTGCAAATTAAATATATTTTCTTGTATTTTATTTGTGATATTAAAGTCATGAAAATGTACAATCTAGAAGGAAAGGTGCAAATAAATAACTTTTCCTCAACACTGACAACAATTGACAAATTGATCATATTCTTCTATTCATTTCTGATGAGTCTTGGAGGGGAAAAGAAAAGTTCAAATTCGACCTCAGATATTTAATAATTGTCTCACTGTGTGACCTTGGGTAAGTCACTTAAACCCATTGCCTTGCGAAAACTAAGGAAAAAAAAAGAATATCAAAAATGTCATTTTCATTCTACCTTGGGGACCAATAGAACAAATCTCAAAAGAAAAGGTGAGAATGTTTAGTGGGTTATAAGTGGCAGAAGAGAAAAAAGCAGAAAGGGAAAACATTGGTCTGATTTTCATTCATTCAAAAGAGACGAGTGCTATAAAGTCATCAAAAGAATGGAATGGTTTCCTCTAGTCCCTTTTAAAGTAGAGCAATAAGGGAAAAATAATGCTTAAGGCTTTCTCCTAGATTCTCTCCATACTCCTTTTCTTCCCTATCTCTCTTCTATACCCAGCTTTCTAGCTTCACCTTAGGAGACCTCTTCCCCCCGCCCATTAGAATTTAAGCTCCTTGAGGGTAGAAGTTGTTTTTCTTTATCCTCAGCTCTTACTAAGTATATAATAAATGTTTTATTCTGTCTGCATTTCTAACTAGACTAACCTGAATACAGCATACATAAAATAAACTTCATCCTCCAAGAAGACCCAGGTTCTATAGTACCTATGATCAGGACATGGCATCTTCTCAGTGCCCTCAAGTTCTGTAAGAACAAGTTGAAGAATTTGCCATCAAAAGAGGGATTTGCATCACCTAGGGTCTCCCTCACAGGCCCAGACCAAGGGGGAAAAAAGTAAAAATTATTTGACAGCTACAATATGGGGATATTGATTCCATAAAGCAGTTAAATAAAAATAAAATATTATTTACAACTTAGAATAGTTAATATCTTAACATGTTCTGACTCAGAAACACTTTGATCCCATGAAAGACAGTAGCAGCCATCTAGTACAAGTTATATCTCACAAAGAATCCCACAAATATACCTGCAAGCTGTAAACTGTCTTTCACTCAAAGACCTCCAATGATGTATAACCTATATCAGAGTAAAGCTCAATTATTAAAAAGCACAGAATTAAGCATGAATGTTTACTTGCTATCCTGGGAAAGGAGGAGGGAAGAGTGGGAGGCAAAAGTCTTTATAAAAATGAACGCCAGGGGCAGCTAGTTGGCACAATGGATAGAGCATCAACCCTGGAGTCAGGAGGACCTGAGTTCAAATTTGACCTCAGATATTTAATAATTGTCTCACTGTGTGTAAGTCACTTAAACCCATTGCCTTGCAAAAACTAAAGGAAAAAAAAAAAGAATACCAAAAATGTCATTTTCATTCTACCTTGGGGACCAATAGAACAAATCTCAATGTTCATCCACATGACAGTCCTTCAGTATTTAATGAAATGGAAACTATCATATCATTTACTTGACCTTTACCTACCCTCCTATCTGTTCCCTCCCCCCTAACCCTCAGTCCAGATCATTCAGCCAAACCCCATCACATGGTCCCTTCACCATTCTACTCAGGTCTAAATGCCCTCAAGCTTACCAATGTCCTTCCTAAACTCAGATATAAATGCAATCCTACAGATATGACAAGGACAGAATAAAGAAAGTCCATCACCATATCTCTGGAATTTAATGCTTGTGTCTTATTGCATTCCAATATCTAACTGGTTCTCTTGACTGCTATAATCACAGTGCTGACATGTTGAAACTCAGTCCACTAAAAGTCCTAGTTATTTTCTAGATATAGGTCATAAATAGATGGATAGATAGATACATAAATAGACAGGTATAGATAGATATACCTTCCATCTTTTGCTGGATACTTTGAACCCAACTAAAATTTTCCTCTGTTAAATTTTCTTATAAGATTAGAATGAATGCTCTAGCCCACTGCTATCAAACTCAAATAGAAACAGGTGCCACTAAAACATATATAAGATTCTTTGTGGGCTGTATATCAACTTAGAAAACTATATATTGGGGCAGCTAGGTGGAGCAGTGGATAAAGCACCGGCCCTGGAGTCAGGAATACCTGGGTTCAAATCTGGTCTCACACATTTAATAATTACCTAGTTGTGTGGCCTTAGGCAAGCCACTTAACCCCATTTGCCTTGCAAAAACCTAAAAAAAACCCTATATATTGCCATCATCTGATTTATTATATTTTTTATTTACTTCATTAAATATTTCCCAATTACATCTTTATCTAATTCCATTTTTGCTAAAATAGTCAGTGGACAAGGTGTTTAATACCTCTTCTCTCTCCTATCAAGAAAGTTTTATATGCTGTCCAGCATATCATTACCTTAATGCTTTGTGTCATCTGACAATATTATAAGTATACCACCTATGGCTTAAAGTAAATGAAAAAATTATTAAAAAGCACAGAATTAAGCATGACTCTTGGGCAATTTATTGGAAGCCTACTTCTCAGGTAAGATGGAATCATTCAAGTCAATTCTGAATCCATTTAGTTATATAGTATCATCTCTTCCATTTCTTTCCATACATACCCCTAAAATGGCAGGGGATATTTTCTCAAATGCCTTGCCTAAATCTAGGAAAACTATATCTAAACATGTCCTTGTTTTTTAGGTATAATAACCCTGTCAAGAAAGGAAATAAATTTATCCTGGTATGACCTATTATTGATGAATCTATGACTACTGGTTTCTTTTGTGAATGTTCACTAATAACTTTCTAACCTCTTTAATAATATTTTTTGAAATTTCTCTGATAATTAAAATCTAGCTCATCATCCTTTACTATAAAGAATTCATTTTCCTTAGCAAGAACACGTGAGCTCAAAAGAAAGATACAATGTCTTCAGACTTAAGTAAACTGTCTAAATATTCTATTTTCCAAAAAAAAAGGAAAGCTCAGGAAGCAGACGCAAAACTAATGTCACTTTCTAATAGAGGTTCTCTAGGGTCTGAAAGTTGAGTATATAAGGACCCTATTAATTTAACAGGGCTTAGATTTGGTCTCTGAGCTCTAGGTGAAAAGAAAGATGACAGACCACCCTGATGGGAAGAAGTAGCACCTCAGCTGAGGACTTCTACTAAAGGCAGGTGGGTAGCAGGAGAAAGAATAGTCCATGAGAGGAAGAAAGGTAGAATATAGTAGAGATGATATTTCCAGTAGAAAGCTGTGGAGACTCAATGGCTAGTGAAGAGAAGTGGCAATATTATGCTCAATAGAGAGCAATGCCTATGACTTCAACAAAAGACTTTGGTGTCCTCATCAGAAGTATGGTTGTACCCAGCTACACTTGTTCCCTGTGAGAATTTCCCAATAAGCATATACCCTGGTAAAAACTGTTATTGCTTGAGTGTGCCCCTTGGTTCAATGAATATTCACTTCCTAATGACGGAGGGAAAGGTTTATGAGGCACATGCATTGCTGCTTTTCTTATAAAATCATTTTATTAAATATATTTACTCTAAACTAATTATGTCCTGGCTGACTAATAAAAAGTAAACGTGTTGATAAGGGCTCATGAGCAACGATTTTCAGTGTATACAGATTTAGAGAGTGCCTTGAACATGTGTTAGTATCATATTTGAGAAGAATTACTTCGGTTAACATAATTTTCAAGTGTTTGAAGAATTTTAAGGTGGAAGGAGGGTTTGAGATATGTCCTACTCAAATGGAACAACTAGGAACAAAAGATAGAAATTTCAGAGGTAGTTTCAAGTTTGGAAGAGAAATTTTTTTCCCTTAAAAATTTGAGGAATCCAAAAGTGAAATGGATTTTTGAAGAAATATTTTCTTTTATAAAAACTTTCAAGTGAACACTTCATGACCCCTTGCTTGAGTTGTTACAGAGGGGCAATCCTTCAGTAACATATGTAGTATATTAGATAGACTCTGAAGTCTCTTCCAACTCAGGCTAAGCCAGAAACAAGCAAGGAAACAAATCTGTCCTGTACCTCTCTATTAAATACCAAATCTACTGACCCATGCTTTCTCTGAAGAATTTACATGTAAAGTTTGTCTTAAAAAGATCAAGAGAGTAATTCAGCTCCTCTGGCTTAATGACCTGTGTGAAGGGAATATAAGAGAGGAAGGATATTGCACCCAAAAAGTATTAATTCAAGATTGAATTGTAAGGGCACATACTCAGCAATTAGATATACTATTTACCCATTGAGCCTTCCAAATAATGCTATGAACTATGTTTCTGAGGACTGAACCTATATCCATAAAAGTTAAGGTTGAATAATAATAACTAATAGCCATATAGAAGCAAAGAACACCTAAATATTTAAGGTAATGCACTTGACATATTTTAAGGAATAAAATATGAAGCTTTCCAAGAATATATATTAAGGACAAATACCAAATGCCAAATTGGTGTCCTTAACATTGCCCAAGGTTAAAAGACAATAGCATGAGCAAATATGAAAGCCAATATGTCCCATCATTATGGCGGATAAAGTAAAGCGGATAATCCTTACAATTAGATAATACAGCTTTTTCATAGTTATATAAGTCGTATTTTTTTAATTTTGTATATCAATTCATGGCAAACATAAGCTGAAATAGAAATGGGGCGAGTAAACCAAATAAATAGCATTGTGTTGTTTAATCTCAAAAAAGGTTTAATGACCTTTATCTGATTATAAAAACATTGCAGGCAACTGTATTAAATAAATAGGACATTTTGAAAACTGCTAACTGGTAAGCAGCTTGAAAATATCCAAATTAATGTGTTTTTTAAATCAAATTTAACAGTCTGTAGTAATATTAAAGGAAAAGATGGATATGACTAAGACATTGCCAAACATCAACAATTAGAAAAAGAGGTAATAGAATTTCAGAATAACAACTAGCAAAGCATATTGTGAAATGACCATTAAACATGCATC
Organism: Macrotis lagotis; assembly: GCF_037893015.1. Lineage (NCBI taxonomy): Eukaryota > Metazoa > Chordata > Mammalia > Peramelemorphia > Peramelidae > Macrotis > Macrotis lagotis. Next base: position 119,629,647 of record NC_133659.1, read on the forward strand.
AAATATTGGACCAACAAACATGAGAAATATTAAAATATGCTTTTCACTTCTTCCCACACTGTACTTATTCAGTAAGCAAAGCCCTCTTGCCTCCAGAACAAAACAGAAAATCATCAGCCTGGCATTTAAAGTCCTCCACAATATCAGTCCTATCTCTTTTACTAGGCTTAATTCATGTTACCTCCCCCTAAGGCATTAGGCATTCCAATCGAACTGTTCTACTAGCTATTTTACCATAGACAAAAGTTTCTCCCACAGCAACACCTTTGCACAAGAGATCTCTAGTTTTTCAATACTCCCTGCTCACCCTCTCATTTCCATCTTTCTTCCTTTAAGATCAACTCAGTTGCTACCTCCCTTAGAAGACTTTACCTTCTCCTCCACTTCCCAAGCCGCTATAATTGCTCAATTTCTAAGTTGCTTTGTATTTTTCTATGAATATACAATGTTTTCCTCTCCTGCCACTTCACAGAATACAAGCCCTTTAAGGGCAGGGATTCTTTCATTCCTGTCTTTGAATACCCAGCAACTTGCACATAATGGGTGTTTAAAAAATTGAATTGAGAAAACTAGAATTTGGTCATTTTTACCTGAGATGTGCTGCATTTTGTAGGAGGGCCCTCAATTTTTTACCTACTGAACAACTGAAAAAAATTCCCTCTGGAAATGGCTCCTATTGTCACATTTTGTTCTTTTCTCTTTTAAACTTTCTTCTCCTCCTCTGCAAGAGTCGTATTTAACAGATAAGTCTTTTATTATTATTATTATTATTATTATTATTATTATTCAAATTTGAAGGGGAAAGAGATGAAAGATGACCTTGTCTGTCTGTGTAGTTGTCTCCTTGGTCTTAGACATCCTTAGACATTCAAGTATAGAACAGATGACTGCTTTTGTAAGATATTTTAGGAGAGCTTCTTATTAATAGTAGCTAACAATTATATAACACTTTAAAGTTTGCAAATCACCTTACATGTTAACTCATTTGATCCTCACAACAGCCAGTGCTTAGCCCTGTGCTGAGTCAAGTTTATTGACTGAAAAAAGTAGAAACTCTTGTTATCCCCATCTTAAAGATATGGAAGCTGAGGCACCTTGAGAATGTTTGAGACAGGATTCAAAATCAAAGTCTTCTTGACTTCATTCCCTGCCCAGAGTCACTTTATCTATGAGCAGAGTTAATATATGCAAAGAGCTTTGTAAGCCATATCACATAATTGCTAGCTATTATTTTTATTGTCATATGTTTGTTAATATGCACAATAAAATATTAGGCAACAATGAAAAGCTCAAAAGAAGACTTCCTACTAAAGGTAACCTTGAAACTAATCCATCTAGCCAGTAGTAAGCTATGATTATTGATAGGTCATTTAGGTTTATGACAACTTCCTCTAAGTATGAATTTTTAAATGTTTTTGGTATGGTGAGGAAGATCACAATAATTAATACTACTATAAGATAGAGTATTATCGATGTCGTTGCTATTGTTGTGGTTCCATGATTTTTTAGTCCTATTTGACTCTTCATGACTATTTGGGGTTTTCTTGGCAAAGAGACTGGAGAAGTTTGTCATTTCCTTCTCCAGCTTATTGTACAGATGAGGAAACTGAGGTAAACAGGGTTGTTATTTGCCTGGGGTCACATAGCTAAAAAGCAATTGAGGCCAGATTTTGACATGTCTTGCTGATTCCAAGTCAAGCATTCTATACACCATACCACTCAGTTATTCATGGCTTGGAATGGCATAGGAATGACTATAACAATTTGTCTCTAGTAGACTGTGACAAAGGAGAGACTATGAGCACAAAAACAAGTGGATTAAGTTCCAAACCTAGAGTTAGAAAGACCAGAGATCAAATCTAGACTGAGGCAGTTACTAGTTATATGACTCTGGGCAGGTCACTTAATCTCTGCCTCAGTTTCCTCATTTACAAAATGAAGATTACAACACCCACCTTCCAGGATTGCTACAATGATCAAATGAGATTATTTGGAAAATGCTTGGCATGTTTATTCCCTCTCCTTCTATTCTGGGCCTCTGTTCCTCACCTTTAAAATAAAGGAGTTAAAAAGTCTTTGATACCCCTTCTAGATCTTAATCAGTCTCTGGCCCTGAACACCCAGAAAGATCTTTCTCCTCAACTTGGACTACTGACCTCAATGGTTTCCTTTAAGTACTAACTAAAATCTCACTTTCTTACAGAAAGCCTCAACCAATCCCTCTTAATTCTAGTGTCTTCCCTCTTTAAATTGTTTCATACATACATATATATATATATATATATATATATATATATATATATCACTTGGTATGTAATTTTTTGCATATTGTATACCCCAGTGGACTGTAAGCTCTTTGAACAAAAAGGACTGTCTTTTGACTTTTTGTATCCCCAGTATTTACCAGTGACTAACCCATAGTAGATATTAATCAATGTTTATTAATTGATCGAACCATGTAGAAACATGCTACCTACCTCCTAATAGAGATGATGCACTCAAGATGAAGAATGAAACACATTCCTTTTTTACATGAACGATACAGGAATTTCTTTTGACTATACACATTTGTGACAAGTATTTTTTTTTTCCAGTCATCAAAGCTGCCTGGTACTAGTTAACAACAGAGATCAATGGATTAGGATCGATTCAAAAGAAACACTACTAAATTACTATAGTAATCTACCATTTGACAAAGTAGACATTAGCTTCTAGGATAAGAAGTCACTATTTGACAAAAATTATCGGGAACACTGGAAAATAGTATGGCAAAAACTAGGCATAGACCCACATCTCACATCCTATACCAAAATAGTCAAAATTGTGAAGAATTGTGCACATAAGTGCAGAATTTAGACATAAAAGATGACACCATAGATAAATTAATAGACCAAGAAATACTCTATCAGATCTATGGAAAGGGGAAAAATTTATGGCCAAACAAGAAATAGAGATCATTATAAATTGCAAAATGAATGATTTTTGACTACATTAAGTTAAAAAGGCTTTGCACTAATAATAGCTATGCTGTCAAAATTAGAAGAAAAGCAGAAAGCTGGGAAACAATTTTCACAACTAGGAGTTCTGATAAAGGTCTCATTTCTAAAATGTATAGATAATTGCACCAAATTTGTAAGGTTATGAGTCATTCCCCAATTGATAAATGTTCAAAGATATGAATAGATGGATTTCAAATGAAGAAATTAAAGCTATATATAATCATATGAAAAAAGTTCCAATTAATTATTGATTAGATAAATGTAAATTAAAACAACTCTGATGTATCACCTCACATCTATCAGATTGGCTAACATGACAAAAAGAGAAAATGATCGATGTTGAAGAAGTTGTGGGAAGATTGGGACATTGATGCATTGCTGGTGGAGTTGTGAACTGATCCAACCTTCCTGGAGAGCAATATAGAACTATGCCAAAAGAGCAATAAAATTGTTCATATCCTTTGACCCAGTAATTCCAATTGTAGATCTATATCCAGAGGAAATCATAAAAAATGGGAAAAGTCCCACATGCTCTACAATATTCATAGCAGCTCTTTTTGTAGCACCAAAGAATTAGAAATTGAGGGCATATCCATCAACTGTGAAATGGTTAAACAAGTTATGTTATATGAATACTATGGAATACTTTTGTTCAAAAGAAAACATAAATGATCAGTCTCTAGAGAAGCACAGAATGAATCTCAGGATCTGATGATGTTCCAAGGGAGCAGGACCAAGAGAACAATGTACACATTAACAACATTGTGAAATGATCAACCGTGATGGATGCAGCTGCTCTCAGCAGTTCAGAGAGCTAGGACAACCATAGACTGGCTATGGACAATGCTATCCCCATCCATAGGAAGAAAAGCAAAACAAAACCAAAAAAAAAAAAAAAACCTTTCAGAATCTGAAGAGCCCCGCATTCACCTTTTAAAAACAATATCTCTTATGTATTTCTTTCCCTTAATCTTAATTCCTCATACTGAAAATGACTAATCTGTAAACAAGTTTAATACAAATGTATATGTACATTATTAACTTGACTGTTCACTGGCTGAGGGGAGGGGGATAGAAGGGAGGGTGGAAGGAATTTTTACAGCTCAAAAATGTACATATGCATATGGATGAATGTTGAAAACTTTCATAACATGTATTTGGAAAAATAAAATATCAATAAAAAGAATTGTTTAGGTTTTTTTTAACTTTTTTTTAGTCAAGAAGGGAGGTGATAGGGAGAGAAATTAAATTTTTTCCCATTAAAAAAGGGAAAAAATTAAATAAGTTACCAATTATCTTTTTTTAAAAATGTCTAAGAAGAGACACTGACACTATTAACCTAAAATTCTTAACTAGAACTTAACCAAACCAATTCTTATCTGATCTTCAGATAACAGAAGATGAAGATTAATCCATTGCTCCAAAGGTATCTAAGTACTCGATGATAACTGAAAACTTGGAAAACTTGTGGTGACTTTGGCAACCTTGGTGATTGATATTGGAAGGAAATGCTGGTCTGAACCTATGATTGATCCGGGAAGTCCCAGTGAGGAGAATACCTCTCCTACAAAAGTTCAGTAACCATTTTGCAATTTCTAATCTTAAGGAGACTGCTGAGAAGTTAATTAATTTTCCCATAGCCATGTAGCCAATATGTGTCAGAAACAGGACTTGAAGTCAAGTCTTCCTGAAACCAAGATCAACTACATATCTATTCTACCATGTTAAGTCTCAAAAAAAAATATTTAGATGGTATTTTTCTGATTTTCATTAACTCACTACTCTACTAGGGTTAACTTTCACCATATATTAATAGCAATCTATAATTTTTACCAATATCACACAATCCTGAAATGCCTTATTATTAAATCCTCTAAATATGATAAGGTTCCTCTTATGTTATGTGACTGTAGTAACACCCAGATACCAGATGATCTAGTAGTTTCTGGACTTCTTTCTGATAGACTGCAAATGACATTTTTTAAAGATGGTCTTTGCAGAATCTGCACTCTACATTCTTGAATCTGTAAGGAGTGTTAAGTAAGTCTCTGAAGTTGGAACAGAAATTTTTATAGTTGAATTGTAAATGTTTTTGCAAGGCAATGGGGTTAAGTGGCTTGCCCAAGTTCACACAGCTAGGTAATTATTAAATGTCTGAGGTCAGATTTGAATTCAGGTACTCCAGACTCCAGGGCCAGTGCTCTAGCCACTGCACAACGTAGCTGCCCCCTTGAACTGTAAATATTGTGGAGCATACATTTCCTGTGCTCTCCTGATGCCGTTAGTAAGAATTTTCTATGTATTATTGATAGCATTGATATTTAATGATGCTCTTTTAATTTCTGTTATCTGAAATCATTTAGGTTCACAGGCTAAGACCTTGTCTTCAATCAATGAAAATGTCAAATTTGGTATAGTTAAGTCATTACTAACTCCTCATGTAAAATCTCCATGTAACAGTAGTTCATATTTACATAATATTTTAATATTCATAATAGCACAGGTAATCATGCAACTTTTATACTTCTAATAGACAGTATTAGAATTATTGTTGCTATTTTACAGATGAAGAAACTGACTCAGAGCAATCAAATGTCAAAGTTGGAGATATACTCAGATATTGCTTTCCACTTTGTGAAACTGAGTTATATATTGACTCATACTGTTAGAGAATTCATCCAAGAAATCCCTAAAATTACAAAATTGAGACAGAAGACACAGAATATACTAGAAACAATGCTCTCATGAGACTTTCCAATTGAAATATCAATTTTCAATCAATTATTAAACAATAACTGATGAGGTGAAAGACATCCTTTCAAAAACCCAATTAGTTTATTGAATAATTTTTATATGAAGCAGAGATAATTACAGATCATATTGTCATGGGATGTCAGAAGAACAGCATATTTATATCCTTTTTGTTTTAAAATAAAAACATAACAGTTTCTCTAAGAATTAGAGGAATCAGGTTGACAAGTCAAATTCTTCAATATGCCCTCAAATTAGCCTTTTTAAACAAAGAGTGTTTTTAAGTTCTAGGATTCTAAGAGAAAAGTGGAAAAGGTTTTTTTTTTGTTTAAAATCAATTGCTTATTAAAATACTTGAAAATCAGATTAAATTATCTATAGTTGTTTGGCTTTAAAGGGGGGGAGAGGCAGCTAGGGGCACAATGGATAGAGTGCCAACCCTAGAGTCAGGAGGACCTAAATTCAAATCTGGCATCAGATACTTAATAATTGCCTAGCTGAGTGACCTTGGGCAAGTCACTTAACTCCATTGCCTTAAATAAATAAAAATTTAAAAAATAAAAAATAAGAGGGGGGCAGACTCTTGGAAGGACAGAATAAGAGATGTGTTGGCATTAGTAACAGGCAAGGAGAAGTAAACTTTTGCTGAAATAACTTGATTACTACAGAAATTCCTCTGGGATCACTACAATATAACTATGATAATTCAAAAATATGAAACACTAAGGACTTCAGAGGGAATTACCATGTGATATTTCACCACAATTCCCTATAGCATATGTATGCAAATTTCTCTCTATAAATTCTTCATAACCTAACCTTTAGAACAGCAAATTAGACATTCAGTCTAGAAATAATGTCTAGGGTTCTATGGGTTTTGTTTTGGTTTGCCTTGTTTGTGGGGAGGAGATGAACATGTGAGAAAATCCCTTCAAGTGGGGGGGGGGGTTTCTATCTTCAAATAAGAGAATGGTTGGAGAATGTTCTACTCAGTTTCCAAAATATTATATACATTTCTTTTTTAATTGATATTTTATGTTTCCAATTACATTATGAAAGTTTTTTTAACATTCATCTACTTGCATATTTACATTGCACATTTTTCTACCACGCTCCCTTCCTACCCCCCTTAGCAGTGAACAGTTTGTTAAAAATTGTACTTTAACATATTAGTCATTTTGTGTATGAGAAATTAGTACCAAGGAAAAAGAAAGAAAATCAAGGAATATGAAGGAAAAACATAAGAGAAATTTTTAAAAAGTGAGCATAGTATCTGTATTCAGATTCTGTGGCTTTTTTTGTTTTTCATCTGGATGTGGAAGGTTGACAATAACAGGTCTCTCAGGTTTGTCCTAGATCTCTGAACTGCTGAGAGGAGTTGCATCCATAATAATTAATCAACTCACAATGTTGTTGCTAATGTGTACAATGTTCTCTTGGTTCTGCTCCCTTCACTCAGTATTAGTTCATGTATTTCTTTCCATGCTTCTCTAAAGTCTGACCATTCATGGTTTCTTATAGAACAATAGTATTCAATAACATTCATGTACCATAACTTCATATAACATAAGTCATTTCCCAACTGATGGGCATCCCTTCAGGTTCCAATTCTTTGCCACCACAAAAAGAATTGTTAAAAAAAATTTTGAACACGTGGGACTTTCCCCATTTTTTATGATTTATTTTGGATATAGATCTAGTATTGCTGAATCAAAGAGTATGATCAGTTTTATTGTTCTTTGGACATAGTTTCATATTACTCTCCAGAATGGTTGAATTAGATCACAACTCCACAAATAGTGCATTAATGTTCCACTCTTCCCACAACTTCTCCAACATTGATCATTTTCCCTTTTTGTCATCTTAGTCAATCTGATAGGCATGAGGTGGTACCTCATGGTTGTTTAATTTTAATTTCTCTAATCAATAATGAGTTGGAGAATTTTTTTCTTATGAATATATATGGCTTTAATTTCTTTGAAAACTACCTGTTCACATCCTTGGCCATTTGATAATTGGGGGATGACTTGTAACCTTATATATTTGATTCAATTCTCAATATATTTTAGAAATGAGACCTTTATCAGAACCCTTAGGTTTAAAAATTGTTTCCCAGTTTTCTGTTTTCCTTCTAAACTTGGCTGCTTTGGTTTTATTAGTGCAAAGTTTTTTTAATTTAATATAGTCAAAAGCATCCATTTTGCACTTTACAATGTACTCTATTTCTTGTCTCTCCATAAAATTTTCTCCCCTTTCCATAGATCCAAATGATAGAGTATTTCTTAATCTATTAATTTATCTATGGTCTCTCCTTTTACATCTAAATCCTGTACCCATTTTGACCTTACTTTGATATAGTTGTGAGTTGTGGGGTCTATGTCTTGGTTTTGTCGAATTTTTTTCCAGTTTTCCCAGCAGTTTTTGTCTAATAGTGAGCTCTCGTCCCAGAAGCTAATGTCTTTGGGTTTGTCAAAAAATAGATTACTATAGTCATTTACTCTATAAAATAGCTTTTTGATAGTTTGATAGGTATGACATTGAAGAAATAGTTTAATTTGGGTTAAATTGTCATTTTTATTATATTCTCTTGTCCTAACCATGAGAAATGGGAGTTTTTTTCAGTTGTTTAGATCTAACTCTATTTGTGTAAAAAAAAAATTTGTAATTGTGTTCATACAGTTTGTCTTGGGAGGTAGATTCGCAATTATATTATATTGTCTATAGTTACTTTAAATGGAATTTATCTTTTGCCCTTAGCAAAGAGATTCATATATTAAATGTTCATATATAAAAATTCTGATGATTTATATGAGCTTATTTTATATCCTACTTTGATAAAGTTACTAAATGTTTCAAGAAGTTTTTAGTTGATTTTCTAGGGTTCTCTAAGTATACCATTATATCAACTGCAAAGAGTCAAAGTTTTATGCCTTATTGACAATTCTAATTCTTTTAATTTCTTTTCTTCTCTTATTGATAAAGTTGATATTTCTAATACTATATTGAATAGCAGTGTTAATAGGCATCCTTGTTTCACCATTATCTCATTGGAAATACTCCTAGTTTATCCCTATTATGTATAATGTTTGCTAATGGTTTTAAATAGATACTGCTCATTATTTTAAGTAAAAACTCTATTTATTCCTATACTATCTACTGTTTTAATAAGAATGGATTTTTTGTCAAAGCTTTTTCAGCATCTTTTGAGTTAATAATATGACTTCTGTTGGTTTTGTTATTGATATGTTCAATAATATTGAATGCTTTTCTAATATTGAACTATCCCTGCCTGTCTGGTATACATCCTACCTGATCATGGTGTATTATCCTAGTAATACCTTGTAATCTTTTTTGCTAAATTTTCTTTAAGATTTTTGCATCACTGTTCATTAGGGAGATTTGTCTATAATTTTCTTTGTTTTGATTATTGCTTGTTTAGGTATCAACACCATACTGGTGTCATAAAAGTAATTTGGAAAAACACTTTCTTCTCTTATTTTTAAATAGTTCATGTAGAATTAGAGTTAATTGCTTCTTAAATATTTGGTAGAATTCACTTGTAAATGCATCTTGACTGGGAGAATTTTTCGTAAGTTGTTTATTGATTGTGTCTTCAATTTTCTTTTCTGAAATGGTGTTAAGTATTTTATTTCCTATTTTGTTATTTTGAGCACTTTATATTTTTGTAAATATTCATCCATTTTACTCAAGTTATCAAATATATTGGCATACAGTTGGGTAAAATAGCTCCAAATTATCTCTTTAATTTCTTCCTCATTGGTGGTGAATTCAACCTTTTCATTTTTGATATTGGTAATTTGATATTCTTACTTTTTCTTAATCAGATTAAACAATGGTTTATCTATTTTATTGGGTTTCTTTTTTTCCATAAAACCAACTCCTAGTTTTGTCTAGTAGATCAATGGTTTTCTTTGTTTCAAATTTGTTAATATCTCCTTTGATTTTCATAATTTCTAATTTAGTATTTAATTGGAGATCTTATTTTTTCTTCTTCTTCTAACTTTTTTTTTAGTTGTACTCCCAAATGCTTAATCTCCTTTTTCTTCATTTTATTTATATAAGCATTTAGAGATATAAAATTTCTCCTAAAAACTGCTTTGGCTACATTCCATAAATTTTAGCATGATGCCTGATTTTTGTCATTTTCTTGGATGACTTGTTGTTTGATCTATTAATTCTTTAGAATTAGGTTATTTCATTTCCAATTAATTTTTGGTTAATCTTTCCATGATCCTTTCCATGCTTCCTTTGTATTAAAATTGTTTTTTTTTAAACAACTAAGTTTGCAATATTATCTCCTTCAGTTAAGAATTCTGAAATTTGGCTATGATAGTCCCTGAAATTTTTATTCTGGGGTCTCTTTCCAGAGGTATTCTGAGTATTCTTTCAAGGACTATTTTGTCTTCTTGATGCAGTATATTAGGACAGTTTTATATGATAATTTCCTGAAAGATATTTCCAAGGCTCTTTTTTAAAAATCTAGGCTTTCAGGTAGACCAATAATTAGTAAATTTTCTCTCCTGCATTTTTTTCTGGGTAGTTTTTTCCCCCTAAATGTACTTTACATTTTCCTCTATTTTTTCATTGATTGTGTTTGATGGAATGTGGTATCTCATACAGTCATTAGTTTCTATTTGTCCAATTCTAATTTTTAGGGTTTTATTTTTTTCAGTTAACTTTTGTGATTTCTTTTCCAGTTGGTTAATTTTATTTTTGAATGAGTTGGGTTTTTTCCCTTTCTAGAAGCTTAATTTTAGTTTTTGGATGAGTTTTATTCTTTTTCTAATTGGTTAATTTTATTTTTAAATGAGTTGTTTTCTCTTTCCAGTTGGTCAATTTTACTTTTTGATGTTAATAAGTTGATCATTTTTACCTTTAAAGAAATTGATTTCTTTGGTAAATTTTTCATAATTTTCCTGCTTGGCTCTCATTTCTTATTTCCATTTTTCTTCTTCCTCTCTTTTTTGGTTTTTAAAATCTTTTTTTTAAGTAATTCCATGAGATTTTGGATATGAGTCTGATTCATAAACTCATTTGAGACTTTTCATATAGGTAATTTGTCATTGCTTTTTTCTTCTGAGATGATTTTTTATCATCTCTATCTGAATAATAACTTTCTTTGTTTAGCACTTTTGGAGGGGTTGTTTGTATGGGGGGGGGTTGCTCATTTTGATAAGTGAGCTCTTCTCCTGGTACACAGGTAATATAATTTTGAGGGGTTTTTGCTGGTGTTGGAATCTGGTCCTTGGCTTATCACTTGTCAAAGTATTGACTATGCAACCCAGGCATTGCCTGTGCCCCATGCAATGATGTTTCCTCCTTTATGTCCAGCTTGGTCTATACAGTGGTTTCCTATTCAGTCTTGTCTGTTGATTCAGTGTTCTAACTGCTGGGGCCTGGGCTTCTGTCTAGCTTCCAGGACCTGGGTTGTACTGTGGTTAGAAACCTCTCTCTCTCTGGCTTTCCCACTCTGTCACCTAACTAGGCTGTATTCCTCCTGGAGAGACAGATCTTTACTGAAGAACCTCCATGATGTCTAATGTTGAGAAATTGTTTTCTTCTTTTATTGTGGAATATGTAGCTTTATTGTCTGTTTGGAGACTTCTTTTAATATTGTGGGGGGAAAAGCTCTGGGAACATGCTAGTTTTTGTGCTTCCATCTTGGCTCTGTCTTATAAACGATCTGTATACATTTCAATTTCACAATTTCACAATCAACATCAAAGGGAAGTCTTTGGATGGCAGCAAGGCAGTACAGTAGATAGAACACCAGCTTTGAATTCAAAAGGACCTGAGTTCATATCCAACCTCAGATATTTGATATTGTGTAATCTTGGGCAAGTCACATAATTCCATTGCCTCCACAAAAACTAAACGAGAGAGAGAGAGAGAGAGAGAGAGAGAGAGAGAGAGAGAGAGAGAAGTATATAAAGAAGGACAACCATAGAAATTTAGTCAACAGGTGAGCCTGGGTTTTTTATTTACAATCTCAACAGTTAACTCCTTGTGTTATTTTAACCTCTAAAATATCATCTAAAAAACTTTCCTTATTATAACCAAAATCAACTCCACTGCAGAACATTAATGCAGAATAATCATCTCAGAATAATCCACAGCAACACTTGAAGACCAGAAAAAAAGGAGAGTGGTTTTGTACAGGGTAAACCAACATAAATTTTGTACATATGAATTATTTCAATTCCATTTTAACAGAAAAAGAAACATATCATGACCATATTAGTCAATTATAACCAATGCCATGTATCTGGCCAGGAAACTTATTATCTGAAAATCTACGTCATATTTCTCTAAAAATGAATTTATCTTAATTCACATTATTTTTCAAATCCAATATATTCCGTATAGCACTTTGTAGGAAGCAGTAGAAGTGTTGTAAAAGTAAAATAATGGAAGTAGTGCTGCAATCCTCATGGGAACTGGATACACTCTTCTGTCTTTGTAGCTGAGTAGCTGGAACTTTCCTTTCCTGATTGACAATTACAGATAGAGTTCATCAAGAGAATGTGTGATAAATTTTAGTTGTATTTGACCTACCAAATGCATTTGTTTGGGAAAATATAAATGATAAATAGACCTTTAGATTAATAGCTACCATATTGGTAATGTACAAATCACTCTTAACAGCCACTATTACTTTTAGTAAAGAGATGCTTGCTAACTGCTCTTTAATTAAGTACACTTAATGACCTTAAGGGGATTAGTAGTCTTGTCTGATAATCAATAAGCATGGCAAGATTGCTGCCTCATAAACTGGGGCAAGAGAACTAAATTAATCTGCAAGGATTATGTTTACCTAGTTCTTTGTGTTTCTTATAGATTGTTTTCATCTCTCTTTCAAACTTATAACAAAGCATAAAGAAAATAGTTTCTTGTTTCACTGGTGTGATGCTCATTTTAAGAAACATGATTCAATAACAAACCATAGAAGAAGGTTTGTGGGATAAATAATAGGCTTCCTCTGGTAAATCACTGGCTCAAATAATGCCCAAATGAGATCCTTAGCTGCTCTATGTGAATAAATTGACTGACATGGAGTGGTTAATGGAGTATCTATATCGTTAACTCAACTATCTGCATGTGAACTGTCCACTTTGTAAATTATCTATCATAAATGTTAAATCACAAGCCAGTTTGATTGGACCAGTCAGTATTCTTCCAGAGTTCCTCTCTTTGGTCACTTTGTACTGAGAGAACAAAGACAGTAGTAGAAATTACAGCTGAGCAGCGCCCAAGCAGAGACAAAACATCCAGGAGAGCAATGTTGGGCAGTGACTATGAGGCTGGCAGAACAACATCTGGCAGAGATTTCATGTCTCACTGAGCAACATCCAGCAGAGATTATAAGACCAGAGGCCAAGGGACATGTAATCCACACCCACACATGTGGTAGAGTCTCTCTAGGTGTATTCCTTACTCCAAGATGAGGTCATTCAATACACAGATATTTTTTACAGTGATGCAAGAATGCCCCAGGTTTATGGAGAAAATGTTTAACTTCTTCTTTTCTTATTATAACATTACAACAAACTCTTTTACTTTGAACTGATTTTGTCTTCCAGCAAATTCTTGCTTTGATTTTAAGTGATTCTTGTTCTACCACCTTCATTCAATGATCTGTCCTCCTTGAAGCTTATGACATCAAATTAGGCCACCTTCTCCTAATCCTTGTTCACCTACAAGTAACTAACTTCTTGAAAGTTGTAAAATCTAGACTGTTCTTTCTCTACTTCTTCCTGTATCACCATCCTTAGAAGTTTGGTAATCCTCAGGATCTCAATTATTCTCATTTCTATACCTTCTCAATTTTACCAATCTTTTAGGGTGAATATAACTTATATTTCATCCCTTTTTAAACCTGCCACTTTCAAGAACTCTGGAATTCTCTTTATTGGCCATTAATTCCTGTATTTCTAGTTCTGGAACTGGAGTCAAGAAGATGAGGTTTAAATCCCACTTTTGACATTACTAGCAATGTAACCATGGGCAAGGGACTTAATTTTCTAATCTGTAAAATTGGAATAATATATCTTGTACTCACCTTGAAAAGCTGTTGTGAAGTCTAAAGGAGATAATACATGTAAAATTTGAAAATTTTAGAATACAATATATCTTTTATTACCATTTTTAAATTTCACATCTCTCCTACTCCTTCACTTTGCCTTGCCCTTTACCCTTATCATGACTTCCACTTATTAGATCCATATCTTTTATCCCAACCTAGCTACTGTCTTTTGGATTTGCTCCCCTTTCCGATTCAGTTTTGATGTAAGCCTGTCATTTCAGCCTTCTCATCTTCATCACTAAAGATTTCCTTCTTGTTCCTCCATCACCCATATTCTGATAAATCCCAACTCTGAGTAAACTGCACTACTGTCTTGTCTGTTCTTATTCTTAAAAAGAGATACTGGAGGAAATCTAAAATCTTTCTGAAATGATTAAATTAATTCATGCTTCCTTTAGACAAAATTTGCTCCTCCCTGATGCCCAAGATCTTTATAATCATCTTTCATTGATTCTCTATCATTTTCTCTCATACTGCAGATGTTTTTATTTTCTATCCTAATTGATATTCTGTTTTATTTTTCCATTTACATGTTATAAAGTTTTTCATTCACATGCATACGCATATTTATAAATTATGTCATTTAGGGGCTACTAGGTGGATAGAGCACCAGCCCTGGAGTTAGGAGTACCTGAGTTCAAATCTGGCCTCAAACACTTAATAATCACCTAGCTGTGTGGCCTTGGGCAAGCCACTTAACCCCATTGCCTTGCAGAAACTAAACAAACAAACAAACAAATAAATAAATGGTGCCATTTCCTTTCACCCTCCTTTCCCCATCCCCCTCCCTTCTGAGGCTAACAGTCTGGTGAATGTTGTACAACTGTATTTAACATGTTTACAGATTTGTCATTTTTCTGTATGAGGAATCAAGACTAAGGGAAAAGAAAGAAAACCATGAGATAGGAAGAAAAACATAAGATAAAATTTTAAAAAGTGAACATAGTGTTCATTCAGATTCTGTGGTTTGTTTTTTTTTTATTTTGTTTTGTTTTATTTTGTTTTTCTTCCTTTGGATGTGGATGGTATTGTCTATAACAAGTCTCCCAAGATAGTCCTACCTCTCTGAACTGCTGAGAATAACTGCATCCATCAAGATTGATCAACTCACAATGTTCACACTGCAGTTGTTGCAAATGGTCTCCGCTATACTTTTTCTGTTTTATTGTTAGTTCCTGTTTTATTGTGGAGAATTTTTACTTAGTTTTCACAGGATCTAGCATAGTATGGAATGAATTTACTGAAAAAGTCAAGATTATTCAATAGGAGCTCTCTGAAATTTTCTTCCTTGAAACCTCAAAAGTTCTTTCTATCTTCTCCTCTCTTCCTTTCCTCTAATTCCTCTAATCTTATAGTAGTCATTCTCAAAGGGTGGTTCAGGAATCCTAGGTGTCTGCAAGACCTATCAGAGGATCTATGAGGTCAAAACTATTTCCATAATAATATTAAGACACTCTAATTTTGAATAAGGCAAATATATCTCTATCTATTTATCTGTCTGTCTAACCTTAGATAAACAAAAGTCCTTTGGAGGGGGTCATCAATAATTTTTAATAATGTAAAGGGATCCTAAAAAAGTTTGAGAACTGCTGAATCAGAGATTGAGATAGATCTCCCTGCCAAAGATGAATCCTATACCTGGATCCTTGATTTTATCACTTCTCCTCTCTCTTTGGAACCTCAAACTATTATTCTCTCTCTCTCTCTTCCATTTCCAGTGATGCTGGATTGGTTCTCTCTTCTCTGCCTATGTGTGCTCAGGTATTTATAGGCTAAAAATAATAATAAACTCAAAAAGCAAACATTAAATACCAAATCATTCTGTTGACCTTTTATTTCCTAATGTATTATTCTATTTCTCTCTTTCTTTATTTTATACATGAATTCATTCATTCATTAAAAATGTATTAGAGGATTAATAACAAAAATGATTAATTTATTATGTGTGCTAGGTGCTGGGAATGCAAAGTCAAAAACTAAACAATTCTTGCCCTTCAGGTGCTTACATTTTATTGGGAGAAAGTAATACATATGCTCATAAACAAGAAGAAAATAAGTAACATAAGAAGGAGAACAGAAGTAGTAGCAAAGTTTGGAGAGGAAGGGAAAAATCAAGATAAGCTTCCTGATTTTCCCACATCACTCTCATTTCTCTTCCCAATTTTTTCCTCTACATCTCTTACTTATTTTCAAAGTCCATTTTGATCTCTTCCATAGTCTGAGAATAATTTATATTTCTTGGAGATTTTGGACACAGAAGCTTTGAGTTTGTTATCTTCTTCTGAGAGGGTATTTTGCTCTTCTAAAGGATCAAAGTAATTGTCTCTGGTCAGATTTTTTTTTCTTCTGTCATTTGCTCATTTCCCCAGGCTATGACATGATTTTAACTCTTTGTTAAGGTGGGGCTCTGATTCCAGGGTGGAGAAGACACTGAACTAAGCTGTTGAGGGTTTTTGCAAGTTCTCAATTCCTCCAAGGTCTTACAGAGGCTCTGTCTGCTCTCCTGACCTTTGCTCTGGTCAGTGGATGATCACAAGCACTCCCCTCTGCTCTGGAACCATGAGAAGGGCCCCCACTCCACTACAGACAATTAAGTCTGTTGGGCTTCTGCTCCTTTTCCTAAGATTGGGGCCCCAGACTGTGACCCAGGTCTGAGAATGGGCAAAGCAATAGTCTTGCTCTGGGATAGCAGAGATATCTGCATTCTTTCCAGACCCTCTCACCTTCCATGGGCTGAGTGCTCTGGAAGCAACTGCAGGATGACTCCCCAAGTTTGCAGTGGCCTGGGTCTACACTGAGGCCTGCACTGGACTGGGCTCCTCTCTCATTCTGATGCAGCAGAGTTTTCCTGCTGACCTTCCAAGTTGTCCTTAGCAATCTCTGGGCTAAGAGGTCTGGAAACTATCACCATTGACAGGGACTCAGCTCCCTGTAGTCTGTTCCTGAATAGCTGTAGCTAGTTAGTAGCCCAGGCTGCGCTACTGACCCTTTTTAACCCTAGTGTGACAGACTCTTCCACGAATCTTCCAAGATGTTTTAGGCAGGAAAATTGTTTCACTCAGTCTCTTTGTGGGTTCTACCACTCTAGAATTTGGTTAAAATCATTTTTTGAGAGGTTGTGGGAGGATTAGCACATTGATGCATTGCTGGTGGAGTTGTGAAATGATCCAGCCTTTCTGGAGAACAATGCAGATCTATGTACAAAGAGCAACAAAACTGTTCATACCTTTTGACCCAGAAATTCCAATTCTATAACTATATCTAGAAGAAATTATAAAACAAAAAGGAAAATTCCTACATGTTCCAAAATATTCATAGCAGCTCTTTTTTTCAGTGTCAAAGAATTTGAAATTGAGGGAATTCCCATCAACTGGGGAATCGTTAAACAAGTTATGGTACAGGAATACTATGGAATACTATTGTTCTATAAGAAACCATAAAGGATAGGACTCTGGAGAAGCATAGAATGATTTACAGGATCTAAAGGTGATCAAAGGGAGTAGAACCAAGCAAATAATGTGTACATCAACAACAATATTATGAGATGAACTACCTTGATGGAAGCAGCTCCTCTCAGCAGCCCAGAGAGCTGGGACAACTGTATTTGACTGATTATGGACTATATTATCCCCAACCAGAGGAAGAAAAACAAAACAAAATGCACATAAAAAAACCAACCCTTCAAAATCTGATGAATACTTTATAAAAGTTATTTTTTATATATATCTTTCCCTTAATCCTAATTCCTTATTCCAAAAAATACTAATTTGTAAACATATTTAACAAAACATGTATGTAAAATGCTAACCTGACTTTTCCCTGCTGAGGGGAAGGGGGTGGGAAGGGAGGGGGGGGGGAGGGAAATTTTGTAACTTGGAAAGATGCATGCACATATGGATGAAAATAAATATATAAATTTTAAATTTTTTTAAAGTTCAAAGCAAAAAAACAGTATTTGAAGGTATTTGGAGTGGTTTAGGGGAAAACTCAGGGGAGTCTTTACCTTTACTTCCCCATCTTGTCTTCATCAACCAAATTTCCTGCAGGAGGTAACATGAGCTAAGTTTTAAAGGAAGCTAGTATACCACTGCAAAAGACGGAGATAATGGGGGAATTCATCCCAGGGGTCAATGATAGCCTATGCAAAGGGCTGCCTTGGGATGTCAGCTTTTTAATATTCTCTCATCCTTCAATTGCTTGGTTTCTGGCTACTATTCTCACCACAAGTCTAAAAATGTAAGTTACTAAAGATCTCATCACCAAATACAACCTTTTTTTTTCAAGTCCTTATTTTCTTTAACTTTTCTGCAATTCAACATGGTTGGTCACTTACTCATCTTAAAATTGTCCCAATCCCCTCAGCTTCCACAAAGCTGAATTCAACTAGTTATATCCTTATAGGAGTTTGCTTCCTTTCCCTTCCTATGTCTCTGTTCCTCATCTTCTTAAATATAGGTATCCCCTAAGATTCAGTCCTTTACCTTCCCCTCTTCTAACTTGGAAGTTCTCTTTTACTCCGAGGGCTTCCATTTTCACTTCTATGCAAATAACTCTCAAATTCTATGCATCTAGCCTTGAACTTTCTCCTGAAGTCCAATCTTATATTTCACTGCTTGCTGAATAGCTCCAACTGGATTTATTGTCACCCCTCAAATTAAGCATGTTCAAAATTGAACTGTTGTATCATTCTGTTATTTATTTTTGGACCTTCCTTGATACTGTCATTAAATGTTGCCTTAAAATTGTCTTTTTTTCCAAAACCTAAAGTTACTCCTGATCCCCCCTGTTATAGTAATAAAATCACCATTCTACCTTTCCATATTTTCCATCTTTCCTTATTCATTGACTCTTTTCTTGTTAATAAACATGTCAAAAGTCCTTCTGTCTTTAAAAAATCCTCACTTTATCCTGTCATATCTCCAAGTTCCCATACTATATGTTTCTTTCCTTTTAAAGTCAAATTCTGACCAGGGTGTTGGGGGGGGGGGGTTGTCTATAGCTATTGCTTCCATCCTGCTCACTTTCAGCATATTGTAAGCTATCTTCCAATTTTATCATTTAACTAAAACTGAATTCTTTCCAAGGTTAGTGATCTATTGACAAATCAGATGTCATTATCACAGTCTTCTTGATCAGTCTATAGCATTTAACACTATTGACCATCCCCTTTTCCTAGATACTTTCTTCTACCTGGGTTTTCATGATGCTTAACTTTCCTAGTTCTCATCCCAGCAGTCTCAATGTCAATTCTCACATTTATTTGCTAGACCTTCCTTTCCTACTCCATTTGATTCCATCACCTCTGAGTTCTGTCCTAGACCTATTTATTTCTTTTCCTAAAATTTTTCTCCTGGTGACCTCATCACCTCCCAAAGTTCAACTTTCAACTCTATGGAAATGTTTGGCATCTCTATATCCAGTCTCTTTGCTAATCTCTATTCCATCATCATCATCTATCTTTCCAATTAGATGTTCCATACACTTTTAAAACTTAACATGGGGGGCGGCTAGGTGGTGCAGTGGATAAAGCACCAGCCTTGGAGTCAGGAGTACCTGGGTTCAAATCCAGTCTCAGACACTTAACAATTACCTAGCTGTGTGGCCTTGGGCAAGCCATTTAATCCCATTTGCCTGGCAAAAACCTAAAAAAAAAAAAAACTTAACATGACCAAAATTGATCTTCCTCATCTCTTCATATTCTCCTCTCTTCATAGTTTACCTATTTCTGTTGTGGGTAACAACATCTTTCCAGACACCCAAGGTCACAACCTTTGTGTCATCCTTAGTTCTTCCCTCTACCTCATACCTCTAAATGTATCAAATTGCAACCTCTTATCTTTTTTTCCACTATAATTTGTCTCATATGACTCTGTTCAACCCCTTTTCTCTATTAATATAGTCACCACTTTAATTTAGACCCTCACCTTCTCTGGCTTAGACTGTTGCAATAGCTTTTGATTTGGTTTCTTTGTGTCTAAGCTCTCCCTTTTCTAATCCATCTTCCACTGAATATTGGGGAAAATGATGAATTTGCAGAATGACCTAGATTTTAATTAAAATTCTACTTAATACTTGCCTGACCTTAGTCTGGTTACTTCATTTCTTTAGGCCTTCATGCCCTCATCAGTAAAATTAAGAGGTTGAATCAGATGACCTCTAAGGCTCTTTTCAGTTCTTATCTAAGATCCTATAATCAATGCATTATTAATATTTATTTTTTCTACTTCAAATATCTGAAAGTTGGTTCTGCTCTTTGCCAACAGTTGACATTTGGTTGTCATTGTCTTAAGTTCCACAACTTTGAAATATGTTTTACCCACCTTGTTTTCAGTGCTTATTGTAATAGCAATGGTTTTGGGAATAACATCCTAAAAACAGTTTATACCACTGCAGAGATATCATAATCCTACCTTCCATGTTGTCTATTATAGTAGACTGAGTGTATACCAGGAAATTATCATTGGTTATCTTTTGCTATCAGTTAGTCTTGATGCTATTAAAACTACCTAGGACTTTTACCCAGCAATTTCAATCCTAGGCCTATATCTAGAAGAAATCATAAAAAACAGGAAAAGTCCCACATGTTTCAAAACATTCATAGCAGTTCTTTTTAGCTAAACAAGTTATGGTACATGAATACTATGGAATATTATTGTTCTATAAAAAACTATAAATGGTTTCTACAAGAAACCATAATGTGGACTCTAGAGAAGCATGGAATGAATTACAGGATCTGATGCTGAGCAAAGGGAGCAGAATCAAGAGAACAATGTACACATCAATTGCACAGAGAGCAATCAATTTGATGCCAAGTGGCACTGCAAGTTACCTACCTTTCTCCCAAAATACATGCTAGTCTATTAACAATTTGCATCCATGATAACATAGCAACCCAGAAGACTTTTTTAGCTCATGTCTTACTGGACAATCATTATTATTTCAACTGATATGTTGTTCTGGATGTATGAATAGTAGAGCAGAATACCACAAAATTGACTTAAGTTTATATTATATCTTTTGTTTCACCTATGCTATTACATATATGAAATACTCAACAGATCACAGGGATAATTTCTTGAGTTAAAGAAACTGAAGAACAGAGAAGTTACCTGAATTCCTCAAGATTGCACAGTAAGTTTCCTAATAGCCATCCAATGACCTTGCTCTTGTTGCTTTTTTAATTGAAATTTTATTTTTCCAATTATGTGCTATGGTATTTTTCAATATTCATCCATTTGCAAATTTATGAGTTATACATTTTTCTACCACCCTCCCTTCTCTCCCCCTCCATGAAAGATGAACAGTCTGATAAATTTTGTACATGTATGTTTGTGTTTAACATTTTACATGCTAATCATTTTGTGTATAAACAATTAGAACTCAAGGAAAAGAAACAAAATCATGAAATGAGAAGGAAAACATAAGAGAAGTTTTTGAAAAGTGAACATAGTATACATTCAGAATTCTGTAGGGTTTTTTCCCCTCTAGATGTGGATGATGCTGTCCATGACAGGTCTCTCAGGGTTGTCCTTGATCTCTGAACTATGGAGAGGAACTGAGTCCATCATAGGTGATCGTCTCACAATGTTGTTACTGTGTACAATGTTGTCTTGATTCTGTCATTGATCTTGTTTAAACAAACTGACTTTCAAGAATATATTATCTTATATTCTATACAGGTGCTCTAGACCTAGGAAAAAAATTTGTATGAGTTTTGCAAGAAACTGCCCATTTTGATTTTCTTTTGATTGTAATAACTATTAAGTCCTATCATCTATGGAGATTCCCAATCTTTCATGAAATGCTTATTTGCATCTTCCCAAATGCTTGAAATCTTCAATTCAATTCAATTTCAAAGGAGAAAGAATGAGTTCCTTAAGAAGAATAGGAATGGAACCCTACTGAAAGCTGGTTTCCTCAATCAACCTGCTGAAAATCACTAAATCATAGAATCACAGATTTAAGAATTGGAATGAGCCTCCATTGCTCTCCAATTCAACCCAAACATGAAAAAGGATCACTTCTGCAACATAATTTGTTAAAAAAAAAAACCTGCCATTTATAATAGGCCTAATTTCTCTCTGAAGAAATTTCTGTGTGTGTGTGTGTGTGTGTGCACGCGCAGATTTGCTTTTTCTGCTAAGGTATATAGTATATGTTCAAATATTCTTCATTGTTATTTTGTGGTTGTTTGGTCATGGTTCATTCCTATACAACTTTTTGTGACCCTATTTGGAGTTTTCTTGGCCAAAATACTGGAGTGGTTTGCCATTTCCTTTTCCAGCTCAATTTATAGATAAGGAAATGGAGACAAACAGGGTTAAGTTACTTGCCTTGATAAGTGTCTGAGGTCAGATTTGAATTCAGGAAGTCCCTGTTCTAGTAGTATGTCTACCAGATACTCCCTGTCTGGGTCCAAAATCAACAGGTAGAACTAAAGAGCCTGTTTCTGGTCATTCATGACTAAGGAACTAGTATTTTGTGATAATGAAAAAAACCTTCTAATTGGCTTTAAAAGTATAAGAGCAGATGGTTCCAGCTTGGATGAGCAAGAAATGAGTGTGCATACAAAAAGTTTGATGTGCTAATATGTCAGTCCCTTTTCCTGCCTATTATTGAATGAAGCAGGAATATTCTGACCTGCTGGGTAGATGAAGAAGGAACAGCTGGGCATATTCCTTCTTTTCATTGTCAAGTGTCCATAAACACAAGGCACCTCTGTTTCTTTTGGGTATTTTCTCTTTCCTGATCTTGGATGAATGATTATTTCAACATGGATGCTCCTAGGTAATCTTGTGAAATCAGATCAACAGATTTTATCAGAGGTCTCTCCAATCAATGAATCAATAAACATTCATTAGGTACCTATTCTCTGCCAGGCATCGTCCTGTGCTGAAAAAACTTTAGACGCTTTTACAAAGATAGTTCCTGCCCTCTGGAACTTACAGGCCAATGGGAAAGATGACATGAAAACAAAAATAAAGAAAGTAAGCTATACACAGGATAAATAGGAAATAATTAACAGAGAGAAGGTGCTACAATTGATGGGTTGGAGAAGGTTTCTTGTTAAAGAATCTTATTTTTGAACTTAAAGGATGACAGAAAGGACAGTAAGTAGAATGGAAGATGGAGAGCATATTAGGCATGGGGAATATTGAGAGGAGATGCCTAGACCTTAGAGATGGACTGTCTCATTCAGGTGAGCCAGGAGACCAGTGCCACTAGATCAAAGAATGCATGTCAGAGAATATGGTGTAAGACTGGAAGGGTAGGAGGGGGCTAAATCATGAAGTACTTTGAATGCCAAACCATTCAAAGAGTATTTTGTACTTAATCCTAGAGGTAATAGGAATCAGTGGCCAGAGACTAGCAATAGCTGCTAGAAGAGTAATCAACAATATCACAGAAATTATCTGAAGACAGATGTAGAGAAATAGAGAGAAATTCTGACTTGGACTGTTTAAAGACACTGACTCTAGGGTCAGCTAGGTGGTGCAGTGGATAGAGCACCGGCTCTGGAGTGAGGAGTACCTGAGTTCAAATCCGATCTCAGACACTTAATAATTACCTAGCTGTGTGGCCTTGGGCAAGCCACTTAACCCCATTTGCCTTACAAAAACCTAAAAAAAAAAAAAGACACTGACTCTGTTCTCCTAAGTTTTCCTGAATTCATTCTTCACTTCTTGAGGACACCTTATATATATTGGCTCTATATTTCATTTACATTCTATTTTTCACTCACATTCCTTACTGGAAAGAACTTTCACCTTGTTCTAACCGACATAAGAATAGATTAAGTCTCCTTGGCCTATTATAACCTCTACCTGCCCTTATGTCTGATAGTCTCGCTTTAAAAGTCAAAGTAAGCCTCCCTTCAGAAAACCCAAGCTATAAATGCAAGTGTCCAGTTGTGTGGGAATGGCCCCAGAGAAAGTATACATTTTTCCTCAATAGAAAATAAACTTCTGGAGATTATGAAAAAGGGTAAAAAATATCACTTGTACAAGAATATTCATAGCAGCCCTGTTTGTGGTGACAAAGAAATGGAAATTAAGTGGGGGAATGACTTAACAAACTGTGGTATATGTGTGTCATGGAACACTATTGTTCTATTAGAAACCAGGAGGGATGGGAATTCAGGGAAGCCTGGAGGGATTTGCAGAAACTGATGCTGAGTGAGATGAGCAGAACCAGAAAAACATTGTACACCCTAACAGCAACATGGGGGTGATGGTCACTTAATGGATTTGCCCATTCCATCGGTGCAACAATCAAGCACAATGCTGGGGTATCTGCAATGGAGAATATCCATCTGTATCCAGAAAAAGAATTGTGGAGTTTGAACAAAGACCAAAGACTATTACCTTTAATTTTTTAAAAAAACATTATCTTATTGTGTAATTTTGCTATTTCTTATACTTTATGTTTCTTCCTTAAGGATATGATTTCTCTCTCATCACATCCAACTTAGGTCAATGCATACCATGGAAACAATGCAAAGGCTACCTTCTGTGGGGGGTGGGGGGGAGGGAAGCAAGATTAGGGGAAAAATTGTAA
The DNA here is from genome assembly GCF_037893015.1 of Macrotis lagotis. NCBI lineage: Eukaryota > Metazoa > Chordata > Mammalia > Peramelemorphia > Peramelidae > Macrotis > Macrotis lagotis. The sequence goes on from NC_133659.1 coordinate 119,654,058, forward strand.
AATTCAAAATGAATAAAATCTTTCTTAAAATATGCATATGTATGGGGATGAATGTTGAAAAACTTTCATGACATATAATTAGAAAAATAAAATATCAATTAAAAAAAGAGGGGGAAAAAAAAGAAAATAAACTTCTAGGGCAGCTAGGTTGCTCAGTGGATAGTACCAGTCCTGGTGTCAAGAGGACCTGAGTTCAAATCCACTCATATCTTCTTGAATTTGTGTTTATCTTCTATCTTCTAAGACACACAAAGGACTACCATCTCATGGTATCCTACTTAGCACAGTAACTTGCAAAAAAGTAAGTTTACTAAATGCTTTTTGATTGACTGACAGGAGCATCCACACTGACAAATTCATGGATTCTTAAAGCATTGGACTTGTCTGTGAAATAGGCATTATAATGTTCACTTGGCAGCCTCCAATTAAAACAACTGTGCAAATTCCAAATACAATTAAAGTCAAATCTCAATTATTCAATTTAATTCAACTCAACAGGCCTATCATGAATAGTCCAAATCCACAGATAATACAATTGGCTCATTTTAGCCATAAGGCTAAACAGCCCTTTCTCAAATCAGAGTTTCTAACTAGTGGTAAACTTGGCTAACAGAATTGGTAGTTGATCCCTTCAATAATCTGCATTTTGCTAAATGTAGGTATGTCTGCAAAACAGCAGCTATATATATATATATATATATGTATATATATATATATATACATATATATACATATATATGTATATATATACGTATAGCTACATGTAAGAGAAATAGAGGGTTTAGAAAATGCACAAATTTGTAATCAGCTCTTTAGTTATATAATTTTATTTGCCTATCTGAAGAGGTCTGATCTTATTGGTGGGCAAAGGCAGCATGGTCTAATTGAAGGGACATTGGATTTGTAGTCAGAGGATCTGGGATTGAAATGGAAAAGCAAGACTATCAATATTTAATAACATTAAGAGTGTTACAAATAATCTCATTTGATCCTTAAAATAATCCTGGGAGATTATTAAAATCCTAATTTTCCAGATGAGGAAACCAAAGCAGGCAAAAGTCAAGTGATTTACCCAGGGTCACATTGCTGCCAAGTGACTAAGACTGGAGGGACTCCAGTCCCAGTACTCTATCCACTGCCTGGTACTACTACCTATTTGACCACAGACACAGTATTTACCCTCTTTGAGTTTTATTTTCCTGATCTGTAAAATGAGGAGGTTATACTAGATAATCTCTGAGTTCTTGTCAACTCCAAAAGGATACAATGTGATTTTAGAAGTACCAAAGGCTCAACTATCTTAAAATTCCTCATCCCAGCCTCCTCATATCACATGATATCCCAAATGCCTACCATTCCTTTGGGCTGACATTTTCTCTAGCACGACCTTGTTTATATATTTTTTATAATGAGATACAGCACAGTGATATCCATCTATTAATTAGCTTTCATTAATTTGCCAACAGAAAGTAGGATGCTGCACATTTGGACCCAGAACTATTCCGTATTTGTGGGGAGAAAGAATCAGAGAATCTATAACTACCCAAAGAAGAGTGACAAAGGTAGTATATCACAAGAGAAGGGACTCAGTCAACCAGAGCAGCTACAATTACTAAAGGCCCAGAAGAGAGAGTTCTTCCCATCAAAGACTTGATACAGTCAAATGATTCAGTGTCAGAAATGAATTTGGTTTTATCAGTGGAATTGAGATCAAAGAGGAAATATTACCATCAGCTTCTCTTAGCATCTTGAGGACCAATCTGTCTTTCCATTGAATTTGCAACTGAAATTCTCTATACGTTGTCTTTCCTGTTAGAATATGAGCTCCCTAAGGTCAAAGACTATCTTTGTTGTTCTCTTTCTATCTCAAGTGCTTAGCTTAGGGCTCTTCACACAATAAGTGTCTAACCAATACTTTTCAATCATGAGGACATCAATGTTGAGCTATAAAGAGAAAATCTCATCTAACTCAAAACTTTCCCTAAGTACTAATCGTGCATGGGAAATTAATCTTCTTTAGAGTTATATTGGGTTGGGTTTTTTTTTCAAAAAGTGATATCACTTAAGTGATAAGTTCATTTCCCAATCCACTAGAAAATCTTTTCTCATTATTTCTCTACATTTTCATTGCTTATTGTTACCTTACAATAGTATTGAGTAAGGAATGATGACCATGGAAAATCACCCTGATCCCTATTTTCCTCTTGAATGTACTGGCAAAGTACTTGGGAACCAAACTGGCGGGTCTTCTGCCATAGATTACAAACAGAGTGCCAGGCTTATGAAACTCCCAGCAAAGAACATTCCTTTTACCCTTTTATGGCCTACAAAATGCCAGGAGAGTTTCCAAGTAAGAGAAATCATTGTTAAAGAAAATAGGACATAAAATAAACTGTTATTACCTGCAAAACAGTTGTATTTCCTTTCCTTTCCAGAGAAGCACATAAACCCTCTGTATACTCTGACATGAGAAAACATAATAGAACTTTTATTCCTGTAAGTGCTAGGAATTGGGCCTTTAAAAGTGAACTCTGCAAAAAAAAAGTTTAAAAAATCATTTTTATTCAGAATTTATCAATTTTTATCCCTATGATCACTGAGACATACAGCTAGAAGGGATCTTCAGAGGCTATCTGATTTCCTCTCCCGACTTAGGTTGTTCACTCCCTAAACTATCTACACCAAATGGTGACCTGTCCTATTTTTTTAAGGCTCTCCAGGGGGGAAAACCCAACAGCCTCTATCCTGTAACCTCTTCCAATGCTGAATAATCCTTACAGATGAAAAATTATTTGTGTCAAATTCTCTTTTTTCAAAAAGTTCAGAAAAAATAGCATGATTCCAAAGCCTGAGCCTCTAAAAAGGAAGATGACTCAAGAGAAATAGCAAACTCTCAAAAGTGAAATTCTGATGGTCATTACAAAGGATCCCAAGGAGGGAGAAATTAGGGGGGGATCATCTAAGGAGACTAGTGTGATTGAATGGGGAGTTCCCCAGTGAACCCAGCTTTAAAGGAGATATGTACAAAAGTTAGAAAGTGAGACACATAGTCCAGGAAGAATAGAATAGAGAGACACATAAGGACAATGTCAAGAAGGCTCAAAACCAGAATAAATTGCTGGTTCTATAAACAGTTGAGGACAAAAAAGTTTTTCTTCTATAGGGTCAGAGCAGGAAAAAGAGAAGGAAAAGTCTTGAACATTCATTCTAGCTATCCTTCCCAAGATTTTCTGGAACCAGTTTGAACTACTTTGTAAGAATCTATTGCTAAATTATCAGTGTGAGCATTTGTTGAGTCAACTTTCAGCCCTGTCTATCTCCTCATGATCCCATTTGGTATTTTCTTGGTAGAGATACTGGATTAGTTTGTGATATCCTTCTCCAGATCATTTTACAAATGGGGAAACTGAGGCAAAACATTGCGTGACTTGCCTAGAGTCACACAGTTAATCAGTGTCTGAGACCAGACTTGAACTCATAAAGTCTTTCTGATTCCAGTGCTTTATCCACTGAGCTACCTCACAGCCCTTGTGAGATTTAAAACTCAGAAATCAGTCAAATAAATATAATTTACCATTATGCCCTTTGTATGCCTCTCAGCTGGCTTTGTTTCTGGGGATTTGAGTTTGGAGGCGTGCCTCTTGGATTACAGCTCTAGTATGGAAGGGCGAGTCCAGCCTAGTATCCAGGGACTGATTTTTCATCAACAAAGAGTTCTTAAAACTATAAGCAACCTGGTGTCTCTAGGAGTATGTGAACTGACTTAATTTTTGGTCTCGCAGGTTCCCAGAGGGTGGATGGACACTATCAGTTGGTAATTCCTCATCCTATTGTTGGCAAATTAAAAGATCCTGCCCACCCCCTTATCCCTGTGTTTCTGAATCAGTGTCTGCCAATGCAAAAATGCTCTTCTTCCTCTTTCTTCCTATATTCTCATCCTCATCCATCTAATCCCTATTTCTCCACAGTCCATAGCCTCCTCTACTCATCCATTCCATTGTGCCTTCTGGAATCTTCACTCAACTATTAACAAATTCCATTTATCCTGAATCTTCTCATTTCACACTCACAGGATAGGTCATGGGATCATAACTTTAGAGCTGGAAGGGACAGTAGAGACCATTTAGTTCAAGTATTTCATTTTACTGACCAGAGTGATTAAGAAGTAGGAAAAGTCAGAGGCAGTATTAAACCCAGATACTCTAAATCCTCCACTCTTTCCTCTGCATTATGTTCCCCTTTAACTCTTTATCATCTTGCCAGACACATTCATGCACCATTGGTGGAGTTGTGAACTGGTAAAACTAGCAATTTGGAACCATCTCAAAAAAGTCATAAAACTGCATTAATTTTAACTCATCAGTGTCACTACTATATCTATATCTCCAAAGAGATAAATGAAAGAGAGAAAGGCCACATGTACCAAAATATTTAGAGATGTGTGAGTTGTGTGTGTATGTATGTGTGTGTGTGTGTGTTTTATTAGAAAGAACTGGAAAATATGGGGGTAGGGGGTATCCATCTTGGAAATGATTGAACAATGACATATGATAGTAATGGAATATTTTTTGGACTGTAAGAGGAGACAAAATGAATGAATTTGGTGAAAACTGGAAAGACTTGTATGAACTAATGTAGATTAAGAAGAGCAGAATCAGAACATTTTATAAAATAACACAAACATTGCAAAGACAACCAACTTTGTGAGAGGTTGAAGAACTCTGATCAGAGTTATGCTATGACCAACTATGATGGCACAAGATGAAGAACCATGATGCTGATGTAGGTGACAAACTCAGGGAGCAGATTGAGACTTATTTTCCCTTAGGACATGAAGGAATTTGTTCTGCTTAGCTATTGAGGAGGTATGGTCCTCAGAGAGTTTTGGTCTTAAAAATAATATTTAAATTAAATATTTGTTAACTCTCAGAGTTTGTCCTAATAAGGAACAAATGTCAACCTTCAGGGTTTGGTCTTAAGAATTAGCAAAACAGAATTAGGTTAATCATGTATTAATATTTCTCTGTTGATTATGCAGGTGTGGGGGGGGCAATGGGGTATCTGACTAGAGAGCCAATCCCCCAAGATACAGCTTTGAAAAGGATTTTTTAAATACATTCCACTATCAGAAGGCAGGGTCTGAAAAGCTACTTCTGACTTGTCCATCAAAGGAAGGGAGTAGCCTTTAATTTAAGATGGGAGCTGGATATCAAAAGTACCTACTAGGTGGCATGTATAGGAAGTCATGTGATCTTTGTGCCTTATCAGTTATGCCAGGATCTCTACAACTGTGACACACTCCTTCAGGATGTCAGTTTACCCAGGAACCTTTAATGCAATAGAAATGGTTATTAGAGGTCAATACTATGAATATTTGTCCAAAGTGTTTTGTTTTCTTTCTTTATCAGCTATGTGGGATGAAGGGTAAAAAGAGAAAGTGGCTTTTTATCAATTGAAAAAATTTAATTTTTAAAAGACATATGAATTGATGCAAAATGAAGTAAACACAACTAGGAGAATATTTATAAAACAGCACTATAAAGATAACTTTTATCAGCACAATGATCATCCATGATTCCAGAGGACTGATAATGAAACTTGCTACCTAGCAGCAGAGAAGTGAAAAATTCAAAGTGCAGATTGAATTTCTGGACATGATCAATTGCATTTGATTGCATTTCTGGACATGATCAATAAGGGAACTTGTTTTGCTTTACTCTGTATATTTGTTTTCTAGAGTGTTCTTTTTCTTTCTTTGTAATTTCTGTAGGATTCTTTTTAGCTAGGAAATTCACCACACCCTGGATTTCCTATATTGGAAAGAGTCTCATGCCCTAGGATCTCTTCTTCTGATTCATGATTCCTTCCCAAACCTCCATTTTAAGGAGGATGCCCAGACCTGTATTTTGCTGCTTTCCTGACCATCTGAGCTTTCTCTACCATACCCTTTGGCAAAATACCTATACCTTAATTTCTTCTACCCTTACCTTTCCTCCTCCTCTTCTTTTTAAATATTGTCTTTCCTCAATAGAATGTATACATCTTCTGGGAGTTTACTTCTTTCTGTTTGAATTTCTATTCCCAGGTTAACACAGTTCCAGAAATACAACAAGCCCTAATAAATATTTTTAACTTGAATTGATTTTATTCAATTGGAATAGAGAAAGTGGAAAATGTAATTGTTAACTGAAAAAAAATTAAAGAACAGGAAACTGTAACTCCTTAGAAATCACTATAATTCTAGTCACTTCATTGAGAACTGGGTAATCTCTCATGACCTCTGAAATCCTGAATCTTGAGACAGAACATATAAACACCTTGTACTGCCCATTTGCAGACTGTCCCTCTCCAACTATCATTCAGTAATGCCTGCTCTTTTTGACTTTCTCTCCACTAGTCTTTATCACTCTGCCTAACAATGTGGCATTGTTTTTTGCCCAGCCAGATCAGGTGCCCTCCTTTCTTTTTTTTTTTTTTTTTTTAGATTTTTGCAAGACAAATGGGGTTAAGTGGCTTGCCCAAGGCCACACAGCTAGGTAATTATTATTAAGTGTCTGAGGTCAGATTTGAACCCAGGTACTCCTGACTCCAAGACTGGTGCTCTATCCACTTTGCCACCTAGCCACCCCCCCCTCCTCCTTTCATAAGAAGTTCAGTAGGGCAGCTAGGTGGCGCAGTGGGTAAAGCACCAGCCCTGGAGTCAGGAGTACCTGGGTTCAAATCCAGTCTCAGACACTTAATAATTACCTAGCTGTATGGCCTTGGGCAAGCCACTTAACTCCATTTGCCTTGCAAAAAACCTAAAAAAAAAAAGTTCAGTACCAGAAACAGAATCTTCCTCTATAAACACAGGATATGTATTCATTCTTGGTGATTTCAATGGATAGGATTAAGTTCTTAACTCCCAAATCATCAATCTCTTAAATAGTCATGGCTAAGAGAGAGACTGTTTCATTTTGCTGATACAGGACTTTGAAATTCCCTTCTGGACACAAACTTCTATTTTTCCATCTCACCTTCTTGACTCACCCTGAAAAACCCAAAATATTCTTAGTCCTTACCACCTCCTCCAGTTTCTTAATCTCTCTATGCTCTCTCAAGTCAACATCCCTGTTCTGTTTTTGCATTGTCTTCACAATCTTTACCAGGTTAATCATATACCTACCAGTTATCCTTGAATTGTCTATCCCTTATGATTGTCATATTTATAGGATAATCGCCCTTTGTCTGCAATTTTTGAACATATCTCTCCCCATTCTACCCCTTTGGTAGATGTGTTTCAATAACTAGGCTTGTTGCTAAGAAGGTGGACTTTGTCAGGAGGAGATAACCTTTGTGCTGGCCCATAAAAGTGAGCCACGATGGGTAGTGTCTGAAAATGGGATTTGGATTTTGAATGTTATATGTATATTATCCCCTCCACATTACACATGTTTTTGACCTATCGCAGGTCAGCATAAATGGGAATTTGGGGGGAGTTTTGCAGAAGCTGCATATGAAACAGAAAAAGTTTAGAAACAAAATATATAGTATTATATAATATTAAAATATTTTATCTTTTAATACTATAATAATTTAAACTTCTCAGGTAAGAAGGAAGGACCAAAAATTTTTACATTGATTTTCTAGATTGCAGGGGTGCTGTATCCCTAACCCCCATGATGTAGAAGGGATGATACTAAATGGAATCTACTTAATGAGGTCAAGAAAAAATGTAGTTGTTTGGAGTCTGACAAATATGACTACTACATCTAAGTTATATATAATAGCTAGATTTTTCCCTGTAGTACCTATCTACCAAAGCACTGGAGGCTGACAGTTCTAGCTATCCCCTCACCCCCAATTCATAGGTGAGCAGTTTAAATATTGGGTGTGCCACTTATTAGAAGTATGACCCTGGGGCTTAGTTTCCTCATCTGTGAAATGAGGCGGTCAGACTAGATTACTCGTGAGGTCCCTTCCAGAACTAAAAGGGATGGTCTTAAGATATCTTTGGGCATTGGATTTTTAGGAAATGGGAGGTGGCAACATGCAGGAATAGCTTCAAGCTTTCCTCCCTGAATTTCAGACTATCTCTACACCAGGGGAGAAAAAAACTTCCTTTTACATCAGCAAAGAAGCCAAAAGATTTGAGCAGAAGAGTTTGAGGTTCTGATAAGCAAACATCTCAGAGGCAATTTTAGACAGGAACAAAACTCCTGTTGAATTTAGGGCACTGACCAAGAATTGCTATGCTCCCAATAAATATGGCATTAGTGATTCAAATCCAAATTAAAATCAAAACTTCAGGAAAGTTTAACTGGAATTCTAGTTTGTTTCAACTCTGAAACAGGATAATAACAAGCATTTATATGGTACTTTAAGTTTTTCAAAGCATTTCTTTTGGTCCTTAAACAACCCTATGAAGTAAATGATCTTATTACCCAACCTGAGTCTGAGAGGTCATGTGACTTGCTTAGAGTCATACAGCTTGTGTCTGAGGCATGATTTGAACTCAGCTTCCAGAGTTCATGACTCCATGGGAACCATAAAAAGTAATGTTCCAACCTAAAAGGGGCTGAGATGACTGTAATTTCTGATTTATGTCTATCTGCTGATGACATCCCCACCCCCTCCACCAAGTTATCCATTCATTATTCAGTAACTATTATTCCAGTGTGCTGAGATAGATGTTGGACATTCAGAGAACAAATAAAAAAATACCTATCCTCAATGACCTTACATTTTATTAGGGGTGAAATCCATAAATTATCAACAATATCTCATCTATTATACTGTTTCCTCTTGATTCTCTGCCTAACAGCTTGCCCTTTTTCAGTCTCCTTTGCAGAATTATCATTCATTTCCTTTCCCTTAACCATGACTATATTCTAAACTTCTGTCCTCTTCTCTTCCTATACATTCACTCTTAGTTATTTAAGAGCTTTTAAGAGTTCACTTACTATTTCTATGCAGATATCTCCCAAACAATACATTTAGTCTTGTTGTCTCTCCAAAGCTCTAGTGCTATACAATTAAGTGTCTTTTGAGACATTTCTACCTAGGCATCTCAAACTCAACATGTCCAAAATAAAACTTATCTTTTCCACCAAGTCAACTTGTTTTTCCTCTAATGTCATTATTTCTATCATGGTTACCATCAAACTTCCAGGTCTTACTTTTACCCCCAGTTCCATTCTTTAATATCTGTCTTCTTCTCTTCATTTATAGGACACAGTGAGTTTAGACCTTACTATCTTCTTCCCTCTACACTCCATCCTTCACACAACTACTGAATAATATTACTAAAACATTGATCTGATCACATAACTCCCCAGCTCAAATATAAACACCTGCTTGTTTTCGAAACCATTCACAGACTAGTTCAGGTAAGAATCATTTTATTGCATAAAAACCTCTGTCTCTAATGTCTATAAACAAATTCACAAAGTATAAGGTTATATGATCATTGATTTAGAGTTGGAAGGAACTTCAAAGTACCTCAACTTAATATGTAATTCAACCCCTTCATTTTACAAATGAGGAAATTGAGTCCCAGAGAGATAAGTAATGTGCTGAAGGTCATAGAAATAGTAAGTGAATGAGTTGGGAATCTGAGTCCAATTTGGTTGACTTAAAACCATTAAAACTATTTTCACTGTACCACACTTTCTCACAAGTTTTGAGCTAGAGATCCTAAAAAAACCCTGAAGCATATCTGATTTAACAGATTTGTGAAATTTGATGAGATGGGATACATCACTTGAATATGGCCCTAGAAAGTCATCTACATTTTTCAAAAGAAAAAAGGTACAAAAAAGAGGTTGGAGGGGTGTGGTAGTATTATATATTTAAAATATATTCTTAAATCTATTCAGAAAATCCTACTCTAACAACTTAACATGGAGGAGATGTGAACCTGGCTTTCAAAGGTTATTTGACAAGATAGTAGCGCAGTAGGAGACATAAGAGACTTGTTCCCAATAGGCTGGCCACAGTGATGAAATTTCTGAACATAGAAACAAAATAGTAATCCTTTCGTCATTGGCAATCACTGAAAAAAATGACTGTAATCCCTGAAGGTTACAAAGCCCTACTCCAGTTGCAGAGTTGTTGTGTAGTGACCTTTAGGACATTCCTATTCTTTTCTTCATTAGCTCAGTGATGGGCAAATAATTTTTACTTCACAACTCATTCCCTCATACTAGGGGACTTCATTATATGTGTTAATATTCCTTCAAATACCTATACTTCTCAGTACATCAACTTAATATTTTCCCATAACCTATTACCACACTCTATATCAGCTATGTACATTGATAGTTACTCTCATGATCTTGCCATCACCCCCAAATGCACCACTTCCTCTTCATGAATTCTAAAATTTCCTCACCTGATCACAATATGCTGTCATTCCATGTCTCCCACTGTTGGGAATTCAAAGTCTTTCATAACCTGCCCTCACCATTTTCAGTATTCTTACCCTACCTTCACATATTGTAAGATGCAATGATATTTCCTTTCTTTCTGTTCCTTCCTCCAATTACAGACTTCAAGCATTTGGGGGGGGGGGCTTTCACCCTTGGCTGGAATTCTTTTACTCCTAGTCTCTACCTCTTGGCTCCCCTGCTTCCTTCAAGTTCCATTTCAAATCCCATCTTCTCCAAGAACCCTTTTTTTGGTGGTGGGGGGTTCCCTTAATAATATTGCTTTCTCTGTGAAGATTATTTCCAATTTAGTCTATGTCTTGTTTGTATAAAATTTTTTTCATATTGTCTTCTCCATTAGACTGCAAATTTCTTGGAAGGAAAGACTATCTCTTGCCTTTATTCTTATCCCTAGAACTTAACAGAGATCCTGGGACATAACAGGTGCTTAATTAATATTTACTAGCTGACTGACTTTAGTCATGTTTTCCCAATTGAAGTAATGAGTATTTGGAAGCAATTGAGACCCAAACTATTATTGTAAAAATAGTACTGTGAGTGTGTTAAGCAAAATTAGAGGCTACAATATGAAAAAAAAAAAGATTCTATGTTTCATTTCCATTTGTTTCACTTATGTATGAGTAAATTAAACTAATTGAAAATGAGCTAACTCGAGTTATTTCCCAATGCCTTAATATCTGGAGTGAAAGCAAAACAAAACAAAGCAGAATATATATATTTTTAAATTTTTTTATTCAAGGCAATGGGGTTAAGTGACTTGTCCAAGGTCATACAGCTAGGTAATTTTTAAGTGTCTGAGACCTGATTTGAACTCAGGTCCTCCTGACTCCAGGGCCAGTGCTCTATCCACTGAGCCATCTAGCTGCCCCCAGAATATATTTTCTTGAGAATTTTTATGAAATCATCTAATTCTGCTATTAGGTGCTAGGATCTGACACTAGGTGACAGTGAGTTGAAAAGTAAGACTCCATCTGTGCCTGGTTGAAGTAGACATCTAAGTGGCATGGAGGATAGAACACTGGAGTTGGAGTCAGAAAAAATATGAATGTGAATCCTGCCTCAAACACTAATTGTAGCCCTGAGTAACTCACAACCTCTCTGGACTTCAAGTTGCTTGATTGAAAAAAAATGGAAATAATAATAGCACTTATCTCAAAGTGATGCTGTGATAATCACATAGAATACTCTATGTGAAGCACTTGGCAAAGCCTCAATGAATTATTCAAATGTTAGTTATTATGTTTATTATTTTAATTATTAAATAAGAGTGGAAGAGGTCAGATAATTGATGAAATTGGTAGATGCAGAGAAAAGGTTATATTAGAGGTACTAAGATGCAGAGGAGGACTGAACCAAAGGACAAATTCATTGAGAAATGGAAGAGTAATCCAGAGGGCTACATATGACAATGAAAAAGATTTTATCAGTGTAATATAATTATACCATGTTACCTTCAAAAGAGAAAATGGGGGCAGCTAGGTGGCTAGATTACCGGGCCCTGGAGTCAGGAGAACCTGAGTTCAAATTCAACCTCAGACACTTAATAATTACCTAACTGTGTGGTCTTGGGCAAGTCACTTAACCCCATTGCCTTGTTAAAAAAAAAAGAGGGAATGGTATCAATGACAAGAGAAGAGTATTTAAGAGTTGATGAGAGAGTGCATGGAAGGGGCACTAAATGATGCTGATTCTCTTCTCCTGTCCTAGGAGTAAGGAGACCATGAGAAAGATAAAAATTGAAGAGGTGGGGGCAGGTAAGTGGCAGTGGAAAGAGCACTGGCCCTAGAGTTAGAAGGACTTGAGTTTAAATGTGACCTCGGACACTTAATACTTATTTAGCTGTGAGGCCTTGGGCAAGTCACTTAACCACTTGATTTATAAAAATAATAAAAAGAAGAACAAAATTGGAGATGCGGCAAGGTATGGCGATATGGTATCTTTAGAGGAGTGTTGAGTTTCAGAGGGTCTTAGAAGATGGAGTATAAGAGAAAAAATTCAAGACTGAAAGGAAAGTGAGTTAATAATAGGACCATGCTTCCACTGGGCACAGTAGGAAAAGCAGGCAAAGGTGAAATGGGGCTACAAAGAAACAAGGTTGAATGGAACCAAAATAAAATGAAACTGATTCTTTAATCATTTATTATATCACCTATTTGAAAACTTATCCTCCTTGTCTTCCTCTGGATATGATCAATTCCTCTGTACAGTACTATAGAACCATTCTTTATCTTCTATTTTCTCTTTTAATTCCTTTTTTTGTCCCCTATTTTTAAGAATTCATATTCTCCTTTCCTGTATTTTAAAATACCTTTAAATGAAAGTCAGCTAAGCTCTATCTTTAATAAAGAAATAACTCTGGCTGTATTTTTAAGAGCCTGGGCTCTCTTTTCCTAAGAGAACAGAATTAGAGAAGAAAATTTTAAAATTTCCTTCAATGAATGTCAAAAAACCCCCAAATTTTAATAGCAAGATCTTTTTGTCATTTATTTTATTATAAAAACAAAGCTGGGGAAGTGCTTATTTTTTTGTAGTGCATTAAATATCACTCCTTTTGGAATAAGTAATCAAATCTTTTACCTCTTTACCTGAGAGTTTAGATGTAAAGAGATCACTAATGACTTCTCAAACAAAAAAAAAGGTTTCTGCCTTTTTGCCTAAAAGAAAGCAAGCTCTCTACTAAATGAAATAAAATGAATGCAAGCTCTCTGAAGAAGGAATAACAGGAGAAAGAGAAAGGGGATCAGGACAAGTCATATTCATGTGTCTTATACAAAGCAAATAGTAGCAAGTACAGATGGCAACCAACTGCAACAACTGAAGAAATCTCCATAGAGGTGAAGATTGAGGGTAGGTGGGCCAGGCTGATGGAAATGCTATATGGCTTTTTAGGAGATTTCATAAACAAGGTAGTGGAGGCACTATGACTGGGTGAGGGAATGGGACACAGAGATCCCCACAAAATTCTGAAAATTCTTCTATCCATATTTCCATCTGCTTGTCTTTGTCTGATTCCATAGGATTCTCTGAGTTGTTCCTGATAACATAGGGAAATAGAGGGTGAAGGAAATAGTTTTTAAAGAGAGGATGTACAGAATAGATTATCCAAAGTTATATTGAGTAGGGAGGAAAAGTGGGCAAAAAAAAAATCTAAAAAAAGAGTTTCTAGATAGGAAGGGGGAAAACAAAGAGAACAGAGCCCAGAAAACCTAGAAAAGGAAAGAGTGCCTAGGAAGAGGTGATCAGCAGTGTCAAATGTTACAAAGAGCTCAAGGATGAGGACTGAGAAAAGTCTATTGGATTTGGAGGAGAAAATTAAGAAGTCATTGATAATGTTGCCGAGAGAAGTTTCTGTTGAATAATAAGGTCAAGATCCAGACTGAAGGGAGTTTAGAAGAGAAAGATGAAGTAGATATGGGGAATGAAGACAGCTTTTCCAAGTTATTTGACTGAGTAAAGGAAAAGACATTTAGGATAATAGCTTGTGGAGATGGTAGGGACTAATGATAATTGTTTAAGGATTGGGAAGACTCGGGAATATTTGTAGGCAGTAAATTTGGAGGAATCAAGAAATCAGGGGAAATTAAAGAGCAAGTAATTTTAAGTTCATTAATGAGATTGTAAACCAGATTGCAAGGAGATGGGAAGAGAATAGAGGAAGTGGATGCAACAGGAGTAAATTTTTCTAGGACTTTGTCAAAGGGAGAAGGAATATTGCTTGAGGAAATTGTGGAGGCAAGTGAGGGGTTTTTAAGAATTTGGAGGTCTGACCATATTCATACACAGCAGGAGGAATCCTGTAGATGGGGAGAGATTGAAGATTAGGGAGAAAGGATATTATTGTGAGGAAATCCTGCCACAGATGGGAATGAAGTCAAAACTACAAATACTGGAGTCAGGAGTACCTGGCTTCAAATCCAGTCTCAGACACTTAATAATTACCTAGCTGTGTGACCTTGGGCAAGCCACTTAACCCCATTTGCTTTAAAAAACCTAAAAAAACCCCTACAAATATAGGGATTGTTTAAATGAAGCATCACTTCTTCATTAGAAGCTAGAGTATAGAAGGAGAAAATAAGAGAGTGGGGTGGGAGAGTTAATCTTTAGAGATAGTTAAGTGGCATAATACATAGAATACTGAACTTGGAGTCAAAAAATCTGAGTTCAAATCCTAATCCATACATTTATTAGCTGTGAGGCCTTGGGCAAAATATTTAATAGTTTCTGCTTCATTTCCTCAATTATAAAATGGGGATAATAATATATTTCAGATGATTAAATGTGATGTTTATAAACTGCTACATAAATATTAGCTATTATTATCATCATCATTATTATTATTAATTATTATTTTCTTGGGAAAAATGAGACAGAATTCTCTATTGAGATTCTGTAGGAGGTATCAAATATAGACCAGTGGGCCCATGCTAGTATTAGTCTGAGTGGTACTGAATAAGATTAAAATGGCATTGGGAAATATTTAACAAAATAAGAAAAAGTACACTGAAACACATATTACATTACATTTTAAAAATAAAACAATATGCAGCCTGCAAGGATCTTTATGGTTGGATCAGTGGTCACTGTTTCTATGTGAATTTGACAACACTGGTGTGGGAGACTTGAGAAGGAAAAAAAGGATTGAAAAAGCCTCTATGTTAAGTGTATTATAATCAATTAGGAAAGAGTGGGTTTTCCTTGTAGCACTGTGGTACCAGCTGAAGTCTAACAATGTGGACCCAGGTGGCACACTTATCTGACTTCACCATTCAGAGATTTTTGAGAAAGAGCAGATGATGTGAATAGAAAGAAGGGATAATCAAAGTTAGGGTTTGTTTTGAAGGGATAAGTGGCAATAGGATAAAGTAGCAAGTAAAGGTTTAGAGAGTAGAGGAAGATGAAGTAGGATCAGAATTGGGAAGGGGAAAATGCCAGTGAGTCAGAGGTAGGATGATGGCCTAAGAAAGCCCTGGGAATTAAAGGTGAATGATAGGATGAAGAGTAAGTTTAGGAAGAGAAAGGGATAGAGAGATATAGAATGATATGAAGTTAGGGTCAGATAGAGAAATTTTAGGATTCTTGATTATAGAAATGGGTTGAGTGATAGTGAGTGATGGTATGATTAAGGACTAGATCATTTCTATAGGATGAGATGGAGGGCAGACCATTGAGTTTGATGAGATTGATAAAGAATTTTTCAGGAAAGAACAACTATGAGTGTTGAAGTCCTCTTATATAGGGGTAGGCAGCTAGATGGCTCAGTGGCTAAAGACCTGGGTCTGGGTTAGGAAGAGATGAGTTCAAATCCAACTCAGACTCATTATCTTATTAACTCTTTATTGTTTTTATTATTAACTGTGTAGCTCCAGGTTAAGTTACTTAGCTCGTTTGCCTTAATCCTTTTGAGAGCGAAATGACAAACTACTCCTGGTCCAGCAATGGGAGAAGGAAGAAGAATGAACAAATGTACATTGAGTTCAGGGAAGAATAGCCAAGGAAGCTAATTTTTTTCAGGGAACCAGGTCTCAGTAAGAACCAGAAGATGAAAGAATCTTGGGAGAAAGGGGTCTAATATAAAGGCAAATTCATTGACATACAATGAAAAATTGAGAGGGCAGAGTTATAGGGAAAAGGTGATGATCCCTTCATATTTCACCATAGTCATAAAACACTTGAAATATTGTGTTAAGTTCTGGGCACTGCATTTAAAAAAGGCACAAATAATGGAGTATACAAGAGATGGTATGACTAGCATAGCCAAGGACTTCAGTTCAGGTCATGGATTCAGATCAGTTGAGAGATAAACTTATTTTGCAGGGAGAAACCATAAGGATGGTAATTGCAACAGAACCATGACATGAAAGATTTTATTTTTGTTGCATAGAACTACTCGTGATGGATATATATATATATATATATATATATATATATATATATATATATATATAGAAACACACACACACATACATACATGAAAAGAAAAAAAATTCAGGCTTACTTTTGGGAAACACTTCCTAAAAATTTGAGCCATCTCAGAGTGGAATGGACTGGGATGAAAGAACATGGATTGCTCTTTCTTAGAAGACTGGATAACCACTGCCTTTGGAAAACAGATGCATTTTTAGCCATGGTTGAAATGAGATGATCAACAAAGTCCCTTCTAACTCAGAAATTCTCTGATGCTATTACATTGTTCAGATAATAAAAAATTCTTTCCATCTTCACCTTATTTGACAAAAATTCACCTTCTCAATGTAAACATTCATGTGAAAAGTTTATTCTTATTTTTAGGCTCAATAAACTTTTCAAGAAATGTGCCCTAGTTTTTACTTTAGTCTATACGATCATAGGATCATAGCTTCAGAGGTGAAAGGGAAGTTAGATGTAATCTAGTAACCATTCGTTTCATTTTACACATGAGGAAACTGAGACCCAGAGATTGAATGAATTGCATCAAGTCACAGTGATAGTAAATGTTATGGGCTGGATCTGAACTGAGATCCTCTGAAACTCCCTCAGCTTATGTAGATTTAGACATAATGCAAAAAGTTCTAATCTGGAACTAGCACATGTTTAAAATCGGTTAGATAAAGCAAGTGATTTCATTCATGAAATATTTTCCTCTCTTGAAAACCATGTTGAAGAATTCAGTAGAAAAATATGAGCCTACTCAGAGATTACTTAAGTCATATAACCAGTTATATTTTCTCATTCAGTGACAAGAATCCTAGCAGGGGTTTTATTGTGGTTTGAAGGGAGTGAGGGGGGACACATTTCAACTCAATCTCAATTTAAAATTTTAGGAATAATTCATTCCCAAAGTTCTGTGCATTTTCCCCCCAAAGCTGTAGTGTCAAGAGACATTTGTTTTTTTTAAGTTTGTAAAGCCAGTGAAAGAGTCCATTATTTATTTGGCTTGTCTTTAATGAAGAAGGGAGTTCCAATGCTGTTAGACCATGAGTTCAGTGTATAAATTTCCTTCTTGGTACCATAGCCATGAAAATATTCCTGCAGCTATGTTGTCACCTATTGTCATTTTTCTGCTAATAAACAAATTTGAGCTAGCCAGGAATCCTGAATTTTGAGGCTAGTTGTTTATTTCAAATATACTCCAGAGAAATAATAATGCAGTTCTGCTTTGAATTTAATTTAAACAGGAACAGGCAAAACAAATCTCTGTGGAGGACATTTGACAATAATAAAATATTTCTCCCAGCGGGTGAGCTGGTAGCAATTGTATTGTTGCCATCGGAGCTCACGTTTCAAGCAGGTCATTACCATCATAACAAGCCCTTGGACCAACTGGCATGGACATGCAACATTGAGCTCCTGATGGGCACATTATTTCAGACCTTTAACTTCATGGAGAACAAGACAAATACCCCTGGGAAAGGATTATATTTTGAAATTCCTTTCTTTTCTATTTTGCTTAATAAGATACTGTATGTAATCAATCCACAACGACTTGTTTTTGTGTCATTTCTCCCCATACTACCAAAGGACCATCAGAAACTCGACTTGGGGTGTTAAACCCTCTAGAAACATTGATGTAAATGTTAGTCTTAGGGAGCTGTTGAACTTTCAAAAGCATTGCACGCATGGTCTAAACATTAAACTCAAAAAAAAAGTCCCTTTTTTTCCTTTAGGGTTTGGTCCAAAATAAATTGGAAAAAAAAAAAGGTGATAGGTAAAAGGTGTAAACAAAATACAAAAAAAACAGACAACAAAATATTCCATCCCAATTGCCCCAAAAGAGCAACTTAATCAGTAAGAGACACCATAGAGAGTGATCCAAATTTACTAAGATTTGTACTTAGGTTTGCAGGGAAAGGGATTTGTACTTAGTTTTGTAGCGAAAGCCAGTCCCATATTGCCTTCAAAGATCTGTCAAGGGCCAAATGAAGGGGAAAAGGTCCAGGACTGAGAAAATGAGGTGGGGGGGGAGCAGAGTGGGGGAATGAAAAAAAGATCGTTAGCTATTCTGCAGACCAAGTCTGTGAGCAGGCATCTCTGTTTTTATATGGGGCATAACCAGAAGCAGCTTGGGAGTCATGAAATAAAATGTGTTTTGTTGGGGGGAGGGGAAAGTGGAGGTCAGTGAAGTTGAGGGCAATATTTCACTGGTTTTGTGCCCCCCACCTTTTTGGTCTTTTCTTATAATTCAATAAACTGGTCCAGTTATATGGAGAACTTTTTTGTTTTCTAATATCCTGGTGCTGTATCTATGAAGCAATGTCAGCCAGTAAAAGGATTATCAATAAGAAACCAGTAAAAGAAAAGTAAAAAAATCCCAACTTAAAAAAAACAAAAAAAAAAAACTTAAGCATCTTAAAGAGAGTAGACTATTGTTTACACTTGGCAAACTCCAATATGCTAAATGTTCAGAGCCATTTCTTTTAATGATGCTTTTCCTCTCAGTCTAAAGCTCCAATGATCTCTTATGCCTTAGTGGAAAAACCCTGAACAATACCTCTGATTTGAGAAGAAAGATTCAGTTAGACAAAGTTTGATACACTGTCAATGCCATTCTTGAGGGGGAAAAAAATTAGGATTTCATTTGAAGATTTCATGTATGATTGCCATTTTTGAAGTTGTCTATCATACTTTTTGAGAGCTTCTCAACTACCAATAAAATATCAAAGGCAAAAGCTGCTGCCCTCTATATCATACTTTATTATAGTACTTTAAAACATAGAAAAATAGATAAAAAAGAAAAAAGAAAAACATACACGAAGTTATCTGAGGATCTAGCTAGCTTTAGTGATTTCAGTAATTTCAAGTCCCCGAATGCCACTCAGTTTAGTCCTCTTTGTGTCATCAGCTTTCTTCTCCAGAGAACCAGCTGCCACTGAAAGGTGAGAAATATACTGGGCAAGCACAATGACAAAATACTATCAAGATAGGCTAAAAAGGCAAGGAAAGAACACATTAGCACTTCTGTGATGCCTCCAGAAGGGTCCACTGGAAGAACAGCTTGACCCCAAGCAGCAAGGGCTTCGACCTTTGCAAACGTAGAAGGCAAGGGAGGGGGATGGAGGCGGAGGGAGGACCAGTGAGTGTGTCTCTAAGCTGAGCTATTTAACCCTTTGAATTTCAAGAACAGCTCCCACTCTTAATGAACAGCTCTCTCTCTCTCTCTCTCTCTCTCTCTCTCTCTCTCTCTCTCTCTCTCTCTCTCTCTCTCTCTCGCTACCAACTCCCCACTCAGAAATGCAGGCCAGCTATCACTAGCCTATCTGCAAAGCACATGTGGGTTTGCTGACAAGCTAAACTCAGGGGGTGGGTGGGGGGGCTGAGGGAATTTAATTGTTGATGGAGGGAAATAATAGGTATCTCTAGCAGTTTTAATATGATCTTAAAATAGGAGGAAAGTTTTCTGTTATGACATTGACAGAGAGGCGATGATTTTGAGTAATGCAGGTTGATGTGGAGATGCTTTAAGATTAAATAAGAGCTATATAAAGGCTTGTCAGAATGAATTCTAATGTGCCAGGAGACATTTTGCATACTCTTAAATATGCAAAATGTCTTATGGCACCCTGGAATTCATTCTGACAAGCCTTTATATAGCTCTTATTTATACTCCTACTTTATTTTAAGGGGACAGGTACCCTGAGCTACTCTTTGAATTGAAGTAACAAAGCAATGTTTATTGATTTGGTTGTTTCAAATTTAAGGGGGGGGAAAAAAGGAAACAAGACACAAGAGCAACCAAAAGTGGAAGCTTGTTTAATATTGCTCTACCATCATCCTGAAAGGCATAATAATTTGAGTTACACATCTGAACTGATTGGAGTTACAGAATCATATCTCCTTTTTGCATTTAACAATATATACAATATAAAATAAATACATTTACACAAATGGACATTTGTTGGAGCACACAGTATGATACACATCACAAAAATATACAATTGATTGCTTTACAGATGTGAAGCCCATCTACAGCTATAGACATGGTTTTTGTTTTTGTTTCGTTTCGTTTTTAAACTACTGGCTATTATGCAACTCCTGGATTATTATAAGCAGTTTAAATTTTTTGTCCTTTTTATGATCTTTGCACATAAGACTGCCATAAAATGTTATCCTAGGCAGGTAAACAGAGACGCTTAAATAATTAAAATACAATCACCAACACCCATTTCCTCTTCTATAAGAAAAATAGCAGTTTTAAATTTTTTATATCTTTTATGTTATCATTTAAATGCAAAATAGTGGAATAAATACAACAATCTGATCTGATTGAAACACAAGTGTAACTTCGGAGAGTCACACAATCATATTGCTTTAAATAAGAAAAAATATAACTGAAGCAAACATAGAAATCAAAATCATCATGGCTAAAACATACATCTTTAAAACTCTCCCAAACTTCACATTAAGTAAGTGGTCTTGGTTGAACCTTGAACAACTCCTCTCCAGCAAGGTTTTAAGATGAACATCTGCCCTACTAAAGTCCACATGGTTCTTTTGACCAGTTTCGCTTCTTAATCTTGAGACAGTTGTCCTTTTTGTATGGCCAGACGTCACTGAAAAAGAAAGCTAAAATTTGCACTGTACTCCTTTAATACATCTCTATCTCTTAGGTTGTTTGGCTTTTGACTCTGAAGCCCAGGTTCTTTAATGTGATAACAGTGAAAACAATGTTTATATATTAGCTATATTACATATATATTATAGTATATATATGTAGTTGAATAGTAGTTAACTTAAAACCAGCACAAATCTTCTGGAAAATAAACATTATTATTATTATTATTATTATTATTTTTGTTAAACACTTATATATATATATATAAATAATCTTATAGAATCAGCACCTTTTTTTTCCCAGGAGTTGTACTTTTTTTTTAAATCTGTCATTTTAAAAGGGATGTGCCAATTTCTGAACTCCTATCACAGCTATAAATTTCAAGTTATTGACCATCTGAATGAATTGCTAATGATGATTTATCTAGAATCACACTAAGTCACTTCTCTACTGAGAAACCACAATCTACAATATAATCCCATATAGCTAATGATAGATACACAGTATTTCTAGCACAAGGCTGATAGAACATCAGCCCCACGGTATTTTGTTTAAAGCACACGAAGTAGCAATAGTTTTGGAAACTTGTCCGCACCAAAAAGTTTTGCAACAACACAGAGCGAGTTAATAACAACATCTGAGTGATGATTGAGTAAAAGCCATATTTACAGCATTTAAAAATTAGACTTATCTATATTCTTGAAATATTCAAAGTTTTATTTCTAAGCTATACATTGGTATTCTATAATAAATTGTTACAGAAATTATTCCTTGTTTTGAAAATATTATGATTTTGATGTGTTTCTGTTCATAATGAATACTTGTTTGGAGTTTCAATCTCTAAATTATTATTAGGAAGAACCTTATTACCAGTAAGGAATAGAATATACTACTGTAATCTCCTGAGGAATTGTACATCCAATATTGTCTCTAATTCTACCCTGTGTCTAAAAGCACACACCACAAGAATCCAAACACCACAAGAAGAACAAGACAACAGTCTTTGAATGCAACATAAAAATTCCGAAAAGCACAGCAAACATGAAACATTGAAAAGCTGAACTACATTTCTTTTGTTTGTTAGGATTACAATTTTAATTACATCTGTGTACATAGAATAAGAATGTTCACATAATACAGGGAGCAGCTACTAATACTGGTACATTGGTATAGCGTTGGATGGAGGTTATTGTTTATTGGTTATTTAGCGACTGTAGTTTTCTGGGGGCATCTAATTGATTTATACATTAGATTACACCTCTTAACAGTCTTGAACCTGACTGACTTTCATGCTGTGACGATACTGGTTGAAAAGCACATAGTCTTGTTTTGCTATTGGTTAAAAAAAAAACAAACAAAATACTGCCACTTGAAATCATGTCCCAAAGAACAAAATCCTAAATGAATAAACTCATACGAGTCTGATTTTGGAATCTGATCAGGTGTTTGTGATTGTTATCAATTTCTGATCATTTTGGCATTTCACTTATTCCATCAAACTAATATTGGCTCACAGCTCCTTCTGTGAAATGTTCCTAACTTTGCAAATTAACAATATTTCTATTCTTTTTCACTGTTAGAGTTAGAAGTAAAATGACAACTTTACCTCTTGGGGTACAGATGTGCTCTTCTAACAGTTCTACAGATGTGTCTTCCATGCAGGGTATTGATACATTAGACTATTCATAGCCCCTGTAGGTGTAATCTAATCCCTTGTGTCAGTGAACATTTAGCTATACCGGAGCTCATGTTAAGAAACTGGATGTTTGGGACCAGACTGGCACACAACATAAATTGCATCCGTGATAATATGCACCTTCCCCTTCAACTATTGCTTGAATAAGATAAATTTCCTCATTAATAAATGGCTGAAAAGTGTAAAGCTGGTACAAAAAAATCTCCATTGTAAGAAGAAACAAAACATTTTAAAAAATCTTCCTTCAGGATTCATTTGTCCTTCATTATTGTTCATCATTGTTCAAAGCCAGCACAAAAATGCAGTATTTTTCTTTCTCTTTAGTATTGCATGAATGAATAAAGCTTAAACTATTCCCTGAAAAAGTTACATAGTAGCTAAACCTAACAAATTGGAAGACTTGAAAAAACAATTAAGGAATCAAATGGCTGTAACTGATCTAGATGGAAATGCAATGGTAAGAAGCAGCCAATGCCACGTTGCTGATCGTCTAATTGGAGACTGCTCCTATGAAATCTAATACTGCATTGAGTCAATTCATTGTGTTATATTTTATTGTTAGGTACGATGGTTCTCTCTTTGATTCCTTTGTCACTGTGGACATCATGGTTCATAATAAGTTCACTGGCATCCATATTATGGATTTCCATCCTTTGGCAGGGCTGGCTTCCATCTCTCTTCAATTAGAGACCTTTTTTAAAAAGTTCAGTGGAAGGAAGGAAGTTATGTAGGAAGAAAGGAAAAGGGAGGGAAGGATGATGAGGGGAAAGTAAGGAGAGAGAGAAGAGGGGAGGAAGGGAGATGTGGAAAGGGGCACTTGGAGGAAAGGAAGGAACAAAGAAAGGGGGAGACAGTGAATGACAGGATAAGAGATAAAGTAGAGAGACTGCATCAAAAGACACAGAGGAAGTTGAAAGCTGCATCACAGTCTTGCTGCTAAATGATCAGTGCAGTCATTTTGTTGTTGTTGTTAAAGTTTCTTTGCCATTAACTTTCCAATTTATTTTCCCTTTTTCAGCAAGCATGATGGGAAGACCTGGGGTGCTTTTAGTCAAACCTTGGCCTCCAGCATTTCCAAAAAAAGTTTGTGCATAGGAACTTTGCCTTCTAATTTGATGTTGTAGAAATGCTGCACAGCCTTGGTAGAGGTTTGCCTCAGAAGTGGGAGAGTCATCAACATCTTGCCAGCCCGACGAGGGTCTTCCATGTGCTGGCCAGCCTCATAATCTTGAAGAGCCTCATGTAAGACATCTTGAAGTTTCTGAACTGCTTCAACATCTTCTATGTGCATTGAATCTGTAAATTAAAGATGCAAAACATAGTTTAGCAGAATATTAGTAGAAAAGTATTATCCTCAAGCTGATCCAAGTTATTAATAAGATTTGATTTGATTATAACCTTTACATTACTTTCAAATCTATTATACAAGTAAGACTTTAAAAAATTCTATGATGGACAAATAATTTCAGATGCTGCCATGGGAGGAGAGAAGACTTACAATTAGAGTTTTCATTAATACATTAATTTGGGTTTTTAAGGAATCATATTTAAACATGTAACAATAATTCATCTATCCCATACATTTGAGTGCTATCTGATATTCAGAATAAAGTATATCCTCTAGTGAAAAGATCACTCAACTGAGAACCAGGGAGCCTGAATTCTGTTTGTAGCTTTGCATTAACTTGCTCTATAATTCTACAAAAGCCACTTTATTTCTAAGAATGTCCTTATCTGGAAAATGAGGGCGCTGGATTAGATAATTCAAAAAAAAATTCCTTCCAGATCTAAGTTTCTATGAGATCTATATATTTTATAAAATGTATAAGACACATACCTAGCCTCAAGACAATTATGATTCCAATTGAAAGCTAGCTTAGTATATTGGAAAGAACACTAACTGGGGTGTCAGGGGAGATCTGGGCTTCAGTTTTAGCTCTAATACTCTTAACTAGCTATATGTCTCCAGGAAAATCATTTGACTTTCTCTGGAACTATGTCTTCATCTATAAACTGAAGATAATAGATCCTCTATCACTGAAACCTTAGAATTTCAGTGAGGAGACTGCTTGGTAAATTGAAAATCAAGAGATATATATTTATTATTAAGGGAGGGGAGAGGTAATTCTGATCTTAACAAAACAGAAACTGAGGTAACCATAAACAGTATGGTCATGACACTTTTTCATAATCAATAGAAATCACAATAAAATGCCAGATTCAATAGTACTTTTAACAACTGTCTAATACTATGGGCAATCTACATTACAGAAGGAAAAGGTATCATCTTATAAATGACAACTTTCTCATAGATTCTTCATATTTGGAACAGGAACTTTCTCCAAAATGGATAATTTTAAAATTCAATTTCAGCAAAGGAAGGGTTAAAAAGGTTGGTTCAATGATCTCTCTGAAAAGAAATGTGCAAATGGAGAAAAAAAATAAAAGTTACAGCTCTGGCTCTAAAACAGACACTTAATTATATACAAGTTTGAATCATTTAGCACGTTTTATTGATTCTGATGACAGTTTATCTGTTAATTACACATAATGGAGTCCTTTGGGGATTCTACATGTTTAATAATTCTGGTTCTCAGTGAATGTAGGCCCTAAGATATATGCAGTTAGTCAAATCCTACACACAATTCAAAGAATAGATTGTACAAAAGTGGGAATCTTTAATTTCAAAAAGACTACTGATTTTTAAAAGTACAATAAGTATTGTATCTAATTAAAGGAAAAGAAAGGGATATGGGCCACTGACATATTTTCCCCCTTAAGTCTAATTTTTCTTTCTGCCTCATTCTTTATAATATCATCTTTTCTCTTTTGGTCACACTATTGATAAAGCAGTAACCTTCCTCATTAGGTAGTCATGGATGAATTCTCTAATAGGGTTCTAAATAATCTGTAACTGTTGTAAGAACTTAAAAAAAAGTTCTGCAAGATAAGGCAGTCATGCTTATAACCTTTTCCTGACATAGGGTTGATCTTCTGTCGTATGGAAATCTATGAAGGAATTGCTTCTATGAAAAAAAAAAAATTAGGCAGCTTAAATAGCTTATGTCATCAAATACTCTATATCACATACAAATCTTTATTTCTTATAGATGTTTCTCTCTTCATTCCTTTTTCTTCTTGTCATTTATGTACTCACATCTGTCCTGTCTAAGTAGTTTTTTTTTTAACAAAAACATTTCTAAGTTCAACTTAAAAATAGACAGAATTGACAGTTGACAGAATTCACAAGTACCATTGTTGGCCCGTAAGAACATACTGACCCCTAAGAAAACAACAGAAAATTAAAAAAATTTAAAACTATTTAAAAAGCTATAGATAAAAATAAATTAAGAGGCTTATAAGGATTCTAGAATGCTACATTCTGTACCTTGATGGAACAGGTGCTTTTCTTTTGTTTAAAAAGTTAAAAGTGTCCTCAGAGGTCATTCTAGTACAGACTCTAATATGGTAAATACTCTCAATAACAACACTAATTCATGACCATATCTCCTTGGACACTCTAGGTAAGAGGCAACACAGTCTCAACCTGTGCCTCAGTACTGACAGAGTTGCATTTTTTCAAAACTCTCTTCTTACATTAAGCCAAGATTTGTCCTCCCTTTCCACACTCCAGTTAGGAAACTGCAAAGAATGAGCTTAATTCTCCTACCAAACTGACAGCCCCTCAAATATTCAAAGACAGTCTTCCCACCCCCACCTCAATTCCCACCCTTACCCTAAGCCTTTTCTTTCCCCAGTATTCTTATTCCCTAGGAGATATATTGTAGTATGTCATAGGAAATGAGGCGAGAACAAACAGCAGAGAGATACGCTCACAAATAGCAATTAAGACTTCAAACTATTCTTTAAAGGCTATGATTTAGGTTGAAAGATTTTAAAATGATTTAATCAAATTACTGTGATAATTTAACTTCCCATTTACAGAAAAGATTCTAACTCATTTCGGCTATACCCATTCTCGATTCTGTTAATACTTAAAACGCAAACTCACTAAATCTGCACAATTTAATTAGACGATGATTCAGCTGGCAGACTACTGGGGAAAATATTAATCTCCATTAGAGATCCTGGTTCAAGTTCTGGCTTTGTAGTTTTGATCTGTGTTTTGTTCTTTTGGCTAAGTCTAGAGATTTATGCAGAATCAATAAAAATGGAAGCTATGTTAATCTTTTTCTTTTTTTTTTTTTAGGTTTTTTTGCAAGGCAATGGGGTTAAGTGTCTTGCCCAAGGCCACACAGCTAGGTAATTATTAAGTGTGTGGATTTGAACTCAGGTACTCCTGACTCCAGGGTCGGTGCTCTATCCACTGTGCCACCTAGCTGCCCCCTATGTTAATCTTTTTTAATAGAAAGAATGTCTTTAATGAAGTGATGGTGACCAGTTGAATTTAGCACATCTACTGCTGGCACCACAAGGCAAAGATGAAGATGTCAAAGGAATGGGATTTAAATGAAAAAAATGAATAATATAGTTATCCAACTCTTAGTATCACAGAAGTTGAACAGAAACTAAGAGGATCATCTAGTTCAATTTCCTCATTTTAGAAAAGGGAAAATGGGGAGAAGCATGGTTCAAAGGCACTTTCCCCAAATTCAAAATGCTAGGGATCAAACCCAGGACCTTTCATTTCAGATCTAACATTTTCTGCACTTTGTCATAGCTTTTCCTGATCTTGATACTGTCTGACCTTCCTTGTGAACCCATGAAAATCAATTAAATGTAATTTTTAAATCTTTAATCTTCCTCTTCATCTATTGCATGTTTTAAGAAAAGTATGATTTTATTTATAAATAATTATTACATATAATATAAAATATATATGTATGATGCTTAAATATTTTTAAATTGTAAAACCATAAACATTATTGGGTAATTGGTTTTTTGGTGGTTATTTTTTATTCTAGGGTTATTGTCCTTCTGGACACTGCCATGAAACAAAGTTTACCGATATAAGACCTCAAATTCATTCAAATAACACTTATAGAATGGAAACTTAACCCCATTTGCCTTGCAAAAACCTTAAAAAAAAGGATATGATTTCTCTCTCATCACATTCAATTTGGATCAATGTATACCATGGAAACAATGTAAAGACTGGCAAATTGCCTTCTGTGGGGGGTTGGGGGAGGGAAGTAAGATTAGGGGGAAAAATTGTAAAACTCAAAATAAATAAAATCTTTAAGTACAGAGAGAGAGAGAGAGACAGACAGAGAGAGAGAGAGAGAGAGAGAGAGAGAGAGAGAGAGAGAGAGAAGGTATACCAGGGGAACAGGTTATTTAATGTAGAATGGAATTTAAAGAGCTTTTTGTCACTTTGGTCATAGGGAAATGTATTTGGTGGAGGAAACACTCAATGGCATTTACAAAATTATGGGAAGATTGTGCTCATTGGAGGAAGATATATTTTCATTATTTGAAAAAAATCCTTTCTAACATGAAAGACTAATTAAATTTTTATTCTAAAAAAAAGAAACAGTATGAAAGACAGAGTGGAGTGGGGAGAGAGTTCAAGCAAGTAGAAGGCCCAACCAATTGAACACATTAGATTATGAACTAAGAAGGTGATATGAGAGTAGTGATTAGACAAGTTGTCAGGGCAGAACCAAAAAACTCTGGTTACTGATTGGGCATACAAAGTGAAACATTACAAAACTATGATAATGATCAGATTAAAAACCTGGAAAACTAGGAGAATAGCACAGTGCTTGACAGAAATAGGGAAATTTGTTAAAGAAGCAGATTGGGAAAGAAAGATATTGAGTCCAATTTTGGACATACTGAGTTTGGGATTTTGATAGAACATTTATATTTAAATATACAGTAGATAGTAGAAAATGTGGAAAAACAGAAGCCTAGTATGAGAACTTTAGAGCTTAGTTTTATCTCTGTAGAGGGGAGAGGGAGAGAGAGACAGAGAGAGACAGAGAGAGACAGACAAACAGACAGAGACAGAAACAGAAACAGAGAATAAGATTCAGAGAGAAGAGCATCTAGAACAAATACTTATGGAATGCCTATAGTTAAGAGATTTATATTGATAATATGAATGATTATCTAGCCAAAGGAGAATGAGAAGGATCCAACAGACAGGAGGAGAACCAGAGATCATCTCTTTCCCATTCTTCCAATTCTCATAAACTCATAAAATTTAAAGGCAGAAATAGCTTTAGATAACAGTGCTCTCATTTTATCAAGGAAGAAAGTGAGAATCAAATTATTTACCTACATTACCAACAGTAATGTTAGTAGCTTACATTCATGTGATAGTTTAAGGCTGTAAAATACTTTGCATATAAGATTTCATTTCATTTTTTTGCAGCAACCCTTCTACCTAAATAGTAAAACTAAAATTATTCCGATTTTATGATTGAGAGAAAATGATGGAATTTTCAACTTTTCAGCTGCTTTTTTTTTTTTAAAGACACTGTTGAGACTTAAACTAGGTAAGCCTACCATGGACATACAAACTAAATAGCAAGCTAGCATATTTATTTTTAAGTTCAAAGAAACCAATAAAACATTTTAGAACTTAATAAGATAGGAAAATAGATGAAATTTATTATAGTGCTAATTTAAGGTTAGAACAGCTAGGTGATGCAGTGCATTGAGTGCTGGGTCTGGAGTCAGGAAAACTCATCTTCCTGAATTCAAACCTGGCCTCAGGTACTTTTTGTTCCTTGGAAATGCATTTAACCCTATTTACCTCAGTTTCCTCATCTGAGAAATGAACTACATAAAGAAATGGCAAATGACTTCAGAATCTCTGAAGAAAACTTCAAATAGTTATGCAGTGTCAGATATGAGTGAAATGACCCAGTATCAATCACATTTGCAAAAGCACTTTAACATTATCCATTGTCTTATTTGATCTTCATAATAATGCTGTGAAATAAATACTACAATTATTTCCATGTTACAGATGAGTAAAGTGATGTCCAGAGAGATTAAGTGATTTGTCCAGGATCACACAGTTAAGGATTTAAAAAGAAATCCTCCAACTCTTAAGTTTAATTATCAAATGATATGCTACTCTGCCTCAGTCCTTCATAAAGTAGGTACTCCACAATATTTGTTGAATGAATGAATTTTGGTAACCCTCAACTAATAGTTACAGCACACTTGAAAAGAATAATAAGATGTAGAAGTTGAAATATCTAAAAGACAAGCAGAGCAGCTTAGTTCTTCCTCCCCAGAAAAGTCCTCTTCCAAGTTTTCCTTCTAAACAAAAACAATTGCTACTATAAAATCAAGGTCTAAGGACTTTCAAAGTTGCCTTAATATGTGAAAAATACAGTGGGAACTTATGACAGATTGTTTCCTTGGCTCCAAACCTATAGACAGGGAATATGCTTCTAACCAGGTTCAGGTTTTGTAAGTAAGTCACATACTCGTACATTCATATAGGAGGAATATGTGGCTACAGAAAATATGACAGCCATTATCAAGAAGCCAATTCCCTATTTTCCAAGCATAAACATGGCATTTATTACTATTGAATAAAGCCAGATGTTTAAAATAAGCTGATAATTTAAATGAATGCCATATTAGAAAGTAATGGTTGCAAACAAGCCAGATAGGAAAAGCTAAAATGTCTGTTTAAATTGCAGTGTAGCATAGGTTTCATATATATATATATATACACACACGTATTATGTATATATTGAATTCCTCTGGATTCTTCCTAAATCCTAAAAAAATTAAAAGAATTTAATTTTAGCATTTTCATTTGACAATTATGAAAAGCTTAAAGATCTTAAAAATCTTAAGCTTAGACATCTAAATCTACAACTTTTTAAATTGTCTTCATAATGAAGGTAAAAGAAAATGCAATGACAGAATAATTCACTGACAGAGAATCAACAGAAATTACTTTTTTGTATATAGTTCATTTGAATCTAAAACTGTGCCAACATTTGTCTTTAAATGATAGAGAAGGATTAGAATCCATTTGAAGGTTAAATACGTGTGTGTGTGTGTGTGTATACACACATATACATATAAATCTACATATGTATATATACATAGAATTCAGTCTTGCAAAAATAATGAAGACTTCTTAACTTAGTAAATCTGTACTTTTTAAAAGTTATCTAATTAGTTCTTAAAGTAAATATATTAAAATTTTTTAAATGGGATAAAACCCTTTTGAAAATATTCAAAATATTTGAGCCTACTGGATTGTTAAGATTCAGAGATTAGAAATAAAAAAATATCATTTTTAATTGCTGAAAACAGAAGTCATGATACCTAATGTTAATATTCTTTGAATGATAATAGTCTGTAAAAATATACATCTATTTAAAAAAATAAGTTATAATATGGCTCAGCATTATCCATAATTATTACATTTTTCAAGGTAACTTTGCACAGTAAGAATATAATGTTAAGTACCCCTCCTTAGTGTGAACTTATAACCTCTAGAAATGTTACAAATTTAAGCAATTTTATAATTATAAGATGTAAAAATCTCCCCAGAGCAGACCTTTTACAGTGTGCATCTTGACTATATATCAACCTAGAACCTTTCTTTTTAACATGGGAAGTTCAAAGAGGGCCTAATCAACTTTCTTTGAAATTTCCTGTATTATCCCTGCTTCACTCTTCTCTTTTAAAGAGAGTAAATGGGATGGCAGATTCTCAAAGGGGTTGTGCCCTGTCTTTTCTTTTAAAGATATATATTATATTCAATTTTTACTGAGGGTTGGGAAAGAGGGACACTGTGAGGCCATGTTCCCAATTAAAAGTACAAAATGCTAAACTCCATTACAAAGACAGATAGGAAAGTACAACTTCATTGTTGAAAACAATTTCCCTCCTATCAGTCCAAGGATTCATGCATCAATATTGTAGATGAACTGTTAATTACAAAATCAATTAAAATTATTTCTAAAAACAGTCACGCATCCCTGACTCTCAGGGGGGCAATTTGGGCAGAAGGTCTCATCACACTAGGACCGCGCCAAATCACAAAGTCGTCATCCACAAGTAAGCAAAAGCAATCTGGTTTTTCATTTTTCAGCGCGGCTGAGCCCAGCCTGAGATTGATCGTCACATATGGCCCCAGAAAACAAACTGTCAATACCTTGAATGCTGCAGAATTTGAACAAATAGCCGTCCGCCCATTCAAGCCACTCATTGCATCCCATTTAACAGATTTTATTGACAGTTTCCTTCTTGTAATTAAAGGGAAAACTACTGGCCAGCAACCAAGATAAAGTTCAAAGATAGGGTCAAAACAAAAGCAGATGGAGGGGCACGGTGTGACTGTCAATGGTACATAGCATCAGAGTATGTTATTGACACACAGGTATCTAATGATCGGCACGTCATTAAAGAGGGATCTATCCTGAACTTTATGCAAATGCTAAAAGGGACTTAAGACCACAATAAAGCATTAGGAGAGACACAAAAGAAAAAACAACAAAGCAGCAACGATTTTTACTTATCAGACATGGCTTCCTGTTTCAGCACTTTTAAGTTTAAATGTAGAGAAAATTTCTTTCTGTAGTTTTTAACCCCTTCTGCACAGAAGAAATATGCTCAAATGAAAAGAAAGGTTCTCAAGGTTTTCTTTAATTTAAGAAATGGTTAAACCTCTTATTTTCCCAACAAAATGGTAGATGTGAGAAGAATATAACTTTTTCCCCTATAGTATACAGTCAGTACACAAGCAAGCCATCACATACACACCTTATGTGCCTGGATAATGAAACATGGGATCACCAGGCTGGAAGTGATGGAATTAATCTTTTTACAGATGAAGAAAGTTGAAACCTCAGAAATTAAAGAGTCTATATACCAAGATCACCAAAATAAGGAGCAGAACTACAATTTAGACACATGTCTTTGGACTCCAAATCCACTGCTCCTTCTATCATACCTTACTGTCTTGTGAGTTAATAGAGCTAGATCTGTAGTTATTCTTGAGAAGACTGCTTGATACTACAATTAAAAATGTTTTTTGCTCTACAACCTTCCAAGTGTTTTGATGGGCAGTATAAACTTAAAACTCTCCTCCAAGTAGGTAAAAAAGGAAATTTTGTCTACAAGTTGAATTTCCCATTCTTAGCTTTTCAGTATTGTCCAAACTACTTGGAGCAAAACCATGCAGAAGGAGCTAAAGGAAAAAGGAGAGGAAGTGGGTGACATATGAAAAATTGTAGCAACAATTATGCCATTCTGCCAACCTGAATTAGCAAGCGCTATAGCTTTGAGGGTGACAAACTCTTCCTTCTCCAGCTTCATGCTCTTGTATTTCTTTACCAGCTGCAGGATGGCATTGTTGAGGTCAAGGAGGCCTGCTAATTTGGACTGATCTTCATCCATAATATAATCTTCTGCATAGACAAGTTCATCCTCAAAAGAAAGTGATCGGTATACAACTCCAAGGATCAAAATCTCCATCCAAGCACTTTGCAGAAGGCTCATCTGATCAGCCAGAGATAAAGTAGAGAAACCTAAATGGGAAAATGGGCAGAGAAAGTTACTTAAGCATGTTCACATATAGTCATAACTTTGTAATGCGATATTAACTTCATATGGTATGCCAAATATGCCTCAGTATATTATGCAACTCTTAGGGAAAAATAATCCTACATTTTATACTCATCATCCTGGAAAAGCAAACTAAAAATTAAAAACCAGTTTCACCTTATTAGTGGTTCCAATGGAATTTATAGATATGGCAAGAGTCGGGGGGGAAATGTATAAGAAAGAAACAAACTATTTTCTTATTTTGATTTGAACATAAATTATTGTTAGATCTTTAAGTAAAAGAAGGATGTGTTTGAGAGACATTTGATTCCTGGACAATAAATCTGACACAGCTTTCCCTGAAGCCTCATTTCTGAAACAGTTTGAATTCTCTAACTACTGAAATTAAATAATATGAAAGAAGGGAAGGGATAGGGAGGAGGAGGAGGAGGAAGAAGAAAGCATTTTGATTCAACAGTCTAGTAAAATTCAGAGTCACTGACTTAATGAATAAGGGAGAAGTCACATTGCATTGGCAATCTTGTTCCCACTGATGATGACTATGAGACAACTAATACTGTGTCTCTACATTGTAAATTATGGGCTGCTAAGTGGCACATGAATAGAAGAAGGCTCATCTACCTGAACCGAAATCCGGAAACTTGTGACTATGTTATCCTAGGCAAGGCAATCAACCCAGTTTACCTTAGTTCCTCATCTGTTAAATGAGCCTGAAGAAGAAAATGGCAAACCTCTCCAGTATCTTTGCAAAGAAAATCCCAAGTGGGGACATGAAAAGCCAGACATGAATGAAAAATAGCTAACAGCAAGAATAACATAATGACACAATTTTTAAAAGGGATGCTATTCTGATGATTTCAGGCAAGAAAAATCTATAGTTTAAAATGTCTACAGGGACAGCTAGAGGCAAAGTGGATAGAGCACTAGCTTTGGAGTCAGGAGGACCTGAGTTCCAATCCACCCTCAGACACTTAATAATTTCCTAGCTGTTTGATCTTGGGCAAGTCTCTTAACCTCATTGCCTTAAACAAATAAAAAAAAATTTAAGTCTGCATATTGGAATCTCAGTTTCTTTAATCTGAAAATCTCTATATTCTATTTCACATTTGTTCAGACTGACAAAAATTTGTTGCTTCTCAAATAAGCATGAGAATACATAAAAGCTTCATTTAAGGAGGATAAAATAAAACAATGGAAATAAAATAATAAGCCTATTAGAAGTTGTTAGTGAATACACTTTAGGGGAATAAATATAACAATTTTCAGAAAAAGCTACTTGGCCAGTGAGAAGTTAGAGTCCCAGAAAAAGACCTATTTCTTTTTAAATTTGGTATTTTCAGGAATTTGACAGGAAAAAGGACTGTATATTAGAGATGTGTGAACTAATTCTGCAATCATTTTTTCAAATATAATATTTTAAATAGAGTACTATAACTTAATGAATATGCATTTACCTCCTTTTCTTGAAACTTTCTAACAAAATCACTAAAGAAATAACTATATCCTTCATTTTTTACCAAGTTAATATTTCCTGGCAAAGCTGGTTTTTATATGAAATTGGGATAACACTTTGGAATTATGGAATAATAGGTGAAAATAAATGATTTCTTGGCAGTACAAAAAGCCTAGCTGTTTGCCCTTGGCATCATTAACTATAAGTACTAAATAAAATCATCAAAGAGGATTAGTCAAGCTTTTCTTAAGGGGAGCTCTTAAGACATGTATAGAGCTTTTATTTGGTTGTTTATGAAGCTTTCATGTGCTTTGACAAGGTGTTTTCTCAATTGGTTGACTGAGTCCAATTTTCTTTTTTTTTTTTTAATTTGGGATCACCTTTAGATGAAGAAATAGAAAAATTAGTATATCCTAACTCTAATAACCCTGTATACCCTAATTTTGAGGGGGGCATTTTTCAAAACATTTAAAACAAAGATTTAATGCACAGGTGCATTTCCCTCCTTGGAACTGACCCAATGTCACTTGATTTCATTTCTCACTACTGATTGCCAGAACCTTAAAAGGTAACTCCTTCCTATCCGCCACCACCCACCAAACAAACAAAAACAAAAAAAAAAATTCTCAATGTTTATTCAAAATCTAAGGCTAAGAAAAGAGCAAGAAGGAACAGGAAGTGATTATTTTGATTAATTGGCAAAAGAATAAATGATCAACAAAGTTATAAACATGAACGGAAATTTTCATCAAGTCTTCCTTTTCCTGTTTCTTTTCATTTTCCCGAGAACCAGTTTTCCTGCAGCAGCAGATGGACAGAATGTAGCCTGCAGCACCTTCTTGTGACAGCCCTATTCTCCCTCCCAGACACTGCTGTTAGTAAATAGATTTACACATTCTCCAATCTCCACACATCTTTCTGCCGAATAATTAAAAGCAGGATGATTAGTTTATTGAGTGGAAGGAGGAACTTTTTTATTGAGGTCCATCCACGATTTTATCAGGGCCAGCACTTTTACGGTTGTCAGGAGGGTGCAGGCATCCAATTTTTCTTATCTGCCTGATTAATACAAACGCTGTTTCAGGACGCATTAATTAACAGATACAAATCTACGTTCTCATGGAAGGATCAATACAGAGAAGAAAAGAGGCATCAATGTGAATTTAGTGCTGATGATGGAGAAGGTACTCTATTGACATTTACGTGCATGGAAACTTTAAAGTTGCACTCTACCCTCTTTGTCCCTGTGATTTACAAATTAACAATTTTTCAGCCATAACAATGTTTCACACATTTCTGTTGGGTTTAATTAAGCAAAAAGCAATAAAATCAGTTCTGATTTTTTTTAAAGGTGAACCTACAATGTCTTGTGTCAATAGCTGTTTTTCATCCCTCCTGAAAACTTTCAAGTTTTCCTTTGCTCCCCTCCCCTCCCCCAACACTTCTTGCTCCTCTCTGACAAAAATTAAAAAAAATCAAAGAAAAAAGAATAAAAATAAAATTGGGGCAGGGAAAGAAAGAAGATACACTTTGAGGAGTACAGAAAAAAGGCTAACACAAATCTGATGATATTTTCAATTGTATTTCTCAAAAGGAAGATAAAACTTTTGTAAACTGTTTTAATAACACAAAACTTCCCAGAAACAGTATTATGACTGACTATATAAAAAATCTATAGGTTATCTACTCTTTGATTAGAAATAATGTAATCTCAAATATCCATTTTAACCCTTTAACATCTTGCTTCTGGCAGCAAGATGTCAGAGGATGATTTAGGGATACTCAATAGACTCACATAGCAATAAGAAAAACCTTTTACTTAAATGACTCCTAAATGCCTCTGTCACCAGAGTGGTTAAAAAATGTATTTGAGGTTTGATTTTAATTTTGCTGCTTTTGGATAGGATAGTGTATTTGATTTCAAGTAAAAGAAAGCAGAGATTAAATAACTTTTTTGTGAATAGCACAAGGCAGGTAGCTAGAAACCTATAACATAAAGGAAAATGTACTTATTAAGTTGTGTCCATTGTACTCTTGCTATTCCTTAGAAAATGTGACTATTTTCTACAAAAGATAAATTTTTTCAACAATTTTAATTGCATACAGCATACATCACAACACCAAGGTAACAAGATACAAGTTTGAGAACATGGCCATCTAAAATGTTTACTTACTGTGAATAGAAACCAAATGCTTCCTTGTGGCAATGGCTGCATTTCAGATTACGCACAGCCCCTATCATGATCTTTGGCCTGTGACAGGTTAAAGTTTTAAATGTTCAACTCTATTACATTATTTTAAAATACACTGATACTGAGGCACATTTCTTCTTCCCCAGCCACGGACCATTCCATGCATAACAGTGACAACTCTGATCTCTCTTCATCTCTCTCCTGGAGTCAGTGCCATTTAATGTATCTCAAACATTTTGCTACCAGAATGAATCTGTACCTTGACCTGCAGTTAAATAGCATGTTTATCTGCAATATAGTGTGCTCCAAATAAACCAGATGACAGTTGGGAGTAACATCATTTGGAGGAATTGAAAAGCTTCCCAAGAGTCGGGTATCCCTGAGGTAATAGGCTTGAAGGAGGCATGTTTTGTGCCAACCTTCTACCATCTTCTACTAGAAGCTCATGAGCTTGACAGTGATGCCATGGGCCTTTGTCAAGTACACTTTATTTTTTTAACCTGGCAAACTGATGCACTTTGCAGTCAACTTACAAAAAAGGCTAAGCATTTGAAAGTGTGAAGGGCAAAAAATATCTGACGGCTAGTCTTCAAAAATACACTTTCATTTCAGAAAGCATAAATGTTTATTTCCTGAGCTGAGTGTTGACAGAAATAGGCTGCAGTGCAGGCATATGAGTTTAACCCCTGCTAGGCATGCTTTTCTCTACTGCTTTCTTGAACTAGCATTTTAAATCTTCGGGGTGTCTGCTAATATCTGTTAATCATGGCATTGATTTGCCCATTCACAGTTTTTTGACTGTAGCTTCTCTGTTCCACTAAAAATTGACACTTTCCAACAAATAGCATATCATACTAGAACTGTAATTATGCTGTAATGACTCACTAAGATCACTAACGAAGTGCATTGAAAGAGAGAGAGCTGATTGAACTTGATTCTTTAAATAAACCCCATCCAAATAAACCTGTTTACAGAAGGCAGAAAGAAAAGAATGACAACAGCACTGCAGTTTGTTCATAGCTATTGTGGCATGCTCTGATTCAAATGGAATTATAGGTTCTCCAAACCCCAGGTCCAGATTAATCATGACTTTCAAAGCCCATTGTTCTTTTCAAATATCAGTCAATGTACCACTTCTGATCTCTTTCACATGGTACACAATTGTGAGCCATAAGTACATAACATTTATTTTCCTGAAGACCCCTCCTTTCCCTTTCCTTTATTAAGAAGGACTTCATAAACTACAACTCTCTAGGGCCTAGAGTTAAGCAACTGCAGATGGTCAAGCATCAAAATGAGAGCCACAAGAATATACATAATGATATGAAAAAATATTTTATAATTTAAAAAAAATCCAGAGTCAATGATTATCTCCACCTAAATTATTTTTGCTCTTGAGCATTTGTGACATGCCACCCAAGCCATTTCTTGAATTCACATTCTCCCAGTCTATCTAGATTTCATGTGTTTAGATTATGCTTTTATAACTTACAAATGGATTGTGCCAGATGTGAGTAGAACTGAGAAAAATAAGAAGCTAATGTTATTTGTTATGTGAAAAATTTGCTAGTCCTTATGATTTGAGCAGAAGTCATTCCAAATGGGCTTTACTTGCATATTGCAGGTTTTTGAAAGTTTAAAATGGGCATTTCTACCTGTGTGATACTGAGTCAAAATAAGTTTTTAAGGACTGAAAATTAGAGATCAGGGGTTTGAAAATACTTAAAAATGAAAAGTGGATGAATCAACCAACTTCTCTATGTTAATCTATTCAATAGATTAGTACCAGTGAGATAGAGTGAGATAGCCTGGTGATATAATAGATATAGCACTGGAACTGAGTTTAAATCTAGATACTTTTTAAATTATTACTTTATTCAAGATAATTATTACCCATGTGACTTTAGAAAAGTCAACTAAACTCTTTCTGCCTAATTTTTCATACATGTAAAGAGGAAATTGTAAGTACACATATCTTCCAGGGTTGTTGTAAGAATAAAAATGATACCTGTAAGGTACCTAGTATAGTACCTAGAAAAAAGAGGGTGCTTAATAAATGCCTATTCCCTGACTTCCTCTTGCAGGAAAGAGACAACCCTCATCTCTAACATTAGAAATGCAATTAACCACAAGAACCTGAAATCTGAGCCAGGAACCAGCTTAAATATTTGAAGTCTAAAAAAGAAAACAAGAGCAAAAACATTCTACAATACTCTTCCTTTATGTACTTTCAAAAATTTTGACTTGTCTCTTCTTCACTGCTATTAACAGTGAGTATCCCAAGGCTGTGTAAAGTATCTTCTATTCTGCTCTAGGAGGAGAATTCTACATGAATTCAAAGTTTTTCTTTCTTGTAAATGACTTGGGATCCAGACCATGAAGAATTTAAGACTTAAAATAAAGGGAAATTCTTACTCAGTTACACTACATTCTATAAACTCACTGTATTTCTTTCCCTCTCTACCACCTTACCCCCTTTCCTATCTCTTATTTCCTTTCCTTTTCTTCTTTCTCATACTTTATAAGTTTGCTCTACTCACCTAGAGAAAGGGAAATGGCAAGGTTAAGTTTAGTTCATTGATAGAAGGAAAGAAAAAACAAATACTGCTCCTCCTTCATGTTAGCAGTAAGGAGAAACAAGGGAAACCATCTGGAACTGAATATAGAGTTAGATTTGGAGATAAAGAGACACAAGTTTAAATTCAAGCTCTGGCACTACTTTGTATGACCTTTAAAGAGTTACCTCAACTCGTGGTTCTGAACTTCCTCATCAGTAAAATAAAGAGGGGAGGGGAAGTGATCTGAGATCTCTTCTAGCTATAAATTTACAAAATAAGAAAACCCTATGTAGAAAGTCATTTGAAAAAAAAAACAATAATTGCCAGTGTGTAACTTACAGGCAGAAAGGCTTTTGGGACCCACATTAGGAAAAACTGAATACAGAGCATGTAACAACAAAAGTTTTAAAGTCACAATAATAAGGTGAAAAAAATACTTACTGAAATCAATTAGACCCAAGTTTTACTACCAGAAAGAAGACAAATGAAAGATAACAATGTAGTAAAGTAGAAAGATTCCTAGATGAGGAGCCAGCAAACATGGATTCACCTTATGTTTTATATACATGTAGTTTTGACAATCTTGGAACCAATTTATAATTACATAGACATTTAAAATTACATAAATATTCTTAAATTCCCTAATTTTTTCTGTATGGGAGTACTGGACATGAGGGAAACCATTTTTACCAATGTAGGCTGCAACATCTATGAGTGACTTAGTCCTTGGAGGATTGCTTCAGTAATGGAGAGATTAAATGAAATGACTTGCCCATGGTCATGAAACAGTTAAATATGGGGGGGGGGGGGGGAGAAAGACTAGATGGAAAATTTCATCAGAGAAGCAATGTTATAGAAATCTCTCATCCACTGTGATGTGAAATGGAGCAGTTGTTGTTTAGTAAATTTAAAAAAACAAAAAACCATAACAGAATAATATCAACTAAATTATTCATACCTTCACCGTGTCTATTCTACACTGTTTAATTCAGTTACCAAGATGCTGTTTTATGCTTTTAATAAGTTGCTGTATAATTGTCTAAAGATACTTCACCTAGATAGATGTGGGTGTGTGAATATGCCTGTATATATGCTTTGCCAAAATAACTAGACCAGCTCATTCATTTATTTACTTGCTGTGGTCACTCTGCTCTCCATCCAAACATATTTCCTATAGGAATCTGGAACTGCTGTTTCTTCCTCCCCCATCCCACCTCTGCTCAATCCATCCATTTCCTAATAGAAGTCCTTTGCACTAAGGCTGAGTTGAACAAGTTTTTTACTGACTAAAAAAGGGGAGAGGAAAGATAGGCATAAAAAACAGAAATCACATGGGAGCAATAAATAAAGGAAATCTCACTACAGGTAGCACAAAAAAACTCAACTCTCCTTTATAAATATAGATAATATATAGGCTACACCAAGGGGTTTCCACAACAAACACCCTATCTCTACCAATTTCTACTTTGAACTTTATAATTAAAGTTAACCGTTTAATCATACTCCCTAGTTGCTTTTCTCCTAATATTTCAACAAATACACATTCCCAAAAGATTCTAGGTAAGGCAGAAAAAAAAAAGTGTTTTTTTTTATTTAAAAGTGTCTGTAATTAATTTCTCCCAATTTTTTTCCATTTGACACTATTTTGACAGCATATGAATTCATTTTCTCTAACTAAAATTTTTCAGGAATGGAGTCCAGGGAGAAGTGAATTTTATAGTACTGACATTTTATTCCATTCATTGTAGTGTGGTATTGAATGAATGATCCACTACCTGAAAAATTTAAACCTATGTTTCTACATAATTATTGCTTAGATGTTACTGTAAAATGTGAATATTTGTCTTTTTTTAAAGAAATATTAATTACAAACTTACTTGGTTATGATATTTTTCACATGAATCTCACCAAAAAACAAAAACAGTGAGAGTCAAGCAAGGAGATGAAGAGATTCTTCACTTTATCATTATTATTTTCATCTATGAACTAACATCAAATAGATGGCATGGTAATAAAAATGCATTCACAGTGAATGTCCAGCTTGATCCATTAAGAACAATGGATACTTTCTAAGCAAATACTCACTTGTCAGAAGTATT
Source organism: Macrotis lagotis (assembly GCF_037893015.1). NCBI lineage: Eukaryota > Metazoa > Chordata > Mammalia > Peramelemorphia > Peramelidae > Macrotis > Macrotis lagotis. The sequence goes on from NC_133659.1 coordinate 119,695,526, forward strand.
TGCAGCACTGGATTCATTCAGCAATAATAAAGTGAGGTGCCTGGCAATTTTAGAGCAGTAAATGAGACATTTACAAAAAGCAAAGATGGTGCTCGTCTGTCTTGACCTTTTACTGCAGCTGTGCAAAAAAGGTGTTAATGTAATTTAAATGCCATTTAGACATGTTTGAGGTTTTTAAACTGGTTTGTATATACAGCTTTACATAATAATCTTAAGAGGAAAGATTTCTAACTGTCATGTGTTTACAAGCACAGTTATCTTCTCATACCATTATTGCAGCTGGGCAAATCAGAACATGTCCTATCCTAAAAGAAATCATGTAAGAACTGTTAATATGAAACTGAAGAAATTGCATTCATTTTGGTTTCTTTCTAAATGAAAGTTTGGGTATGTGGACACATGGGTAATAAGAGTGTTTTTACTATAGGTTCCAAATCATTCAAATTGTGATATGAGGACCAATAGAGAAAAGTAGGATTTGTTATCACTCAGGGCCAAATAAAGTACTTTTAGCAGCTTTTTTTAAGGTGAGTTTGGAATAGTTATCCACAGATAGCCAAGATAGTTCCAAAATACTCTGGATTACCATGATCTGGATCTAAATGACCCTCTGAAATTGGATTCAAGACTGAAAAATGAGTATTCAACAAATACCAGCTCTACAGGAGTGCCTAATATTATGTTACATGGATAAAAGATAAATTTGTTTCAAGGACAAAAATTATCACATTTAAAAACTGTGGTTATTTTTACCCTCCATGAACCATACATTGACTCATTTCTCCCTTAATCAATATGATATAATTTCCACCTATTTTCAGGCAATTCACTTCTATTATGAAGAATCCATAATTAATTTCTATTGGAAAAAAGTAAATGTTTTGTCCATACCTGAAGAGATTATAGTCTATGTTACAGTATCAGCAGTCTTTCAAAGTTTTAATAGTCTGGCATCTGATAAATTAAGAACAAGCTACTATATATATACATAAGTATATACATTAATGTTTCATTGAAAATTACAAGAATGTTGGAAGAAATTTAAAAGAGTTGTTCTTTACCCCTGAAATATTCTCATGGAAGGAGTAGTCTTCCTCTCCATTGATTGTATTTATATGGCCAGAATATGGAACTCCCTTTTAAAGTTACTCAGATGGATGCAAGTAGAGAGAGACAGAATTCCTTGCATTATGGAACTTATAGGCAAAGGTAGTTTCAAGTCCAGTTTCACTCAGAAAGTTTAGAGATATATACATATAGAGCCAGGGAGAGGCCAACACAGGTCTCAGTTGAATACTTATCATTTCATATTTTAGCTACAGGTTTTGAAATTATGTACAAATCTTCTCTTTGTAGAATAAGGTATTAAGAATTTTTACCCTAATGTGATACTGTATAAATAATCTGAAGAAACATTATCAGTGCTCCTTAGTGTCTCTTGCCCTTTTTTTTTTTTTGAGTTAACAATCAAAGGTCTAGAGGGCCAATTGCAATAGTAACCCATTGGCAACTTATTAATTAGTTTAGAATGAACTGCTGCAAGTCAAATAATCATTTCAAATCTATCTCAGAAGTTCACTGATGTAGGGATGCAAAACTTTAGTCAGAATAAGACATAAAAGTATTTAATTATTAGGAGGAATGAATCATATATCCCTATGGCACAAAGAATAAAAAACTTTGATAGGTCTGGATCCCATTACTCCACATCTACATTTAATTGGTCCATTCACCAAAAATTTTAATCATTCTGAAATCAGGTTGCATCCCAAGTCATTCTAATTTAGATTTTATGCTATTTTTTTAAATTAAATAAATGTTTAATAATGTTCATTATCAAGATTGAGGTTAGTGCTTGTTAGCTAATATAGTTCTAAATCATTATTATCTGGCATTGACTTAAAAGGAAGATCATCATTTCTTCACTAAGAAGGGAAAGTATTCCTTGCTTTTAATTTTTCTCTTTCCCATGCCACTATTCTCTCCACTTCCCAAATAATCTTTCCATTTGTCAAAATAAAAACAAACAAAAAATTTCTCAAAATTTCAACTATGTACAAATGTAGCCAATGTCAAAAAAAGCAGTCCATAGACTGCTTTGCTTTCCAACATGTGCATACAAATAACTATTTAAATACACTCATATCTCTCTGTCTCTCTTCCTCTCTATCTCAAGCCTGTGCCTTCTACAAAAATCAACTTCAAAAGCTCTCCATTGAATGCACAAGTAAGGAACAAGTGTGGTAGCTTTGTAAAAAACCACTTATAGCTATCTCTCATTTTCCTCTCCAAATGGGCAGGTTTGACCCAGAGAATTTCCTAGCTTTTTTAATTTTCTAGTTTTGATATGATCTAAAGGAGTAGGGATTTCCTTAATTTGTTTGGCCCCCTCTTCACTGATTATGTTTTTCCTGCCTCTCAAATAACTAAGATTCTCCAAATAAATTTACATATTCCAAAGACCGTGCTGCTTTCACCACTGGTGAAAGAAAATAAGCAAATGAAGAGGCATCTGTCATTTCCCATGTATGAATTTATTCAGAAGTTGCACTGTTTCCTAACTCAGTTTGAGTAGCATTAAGACTACCTCTGGAGGCACTGTCTTAAGTCTGCAACAGTCCAAAAGAGAAAAAAAAAGCTGCCTGATTCTAATACACCTAATTAGCCATCGGCAGACTCTTAATTGCATACATTAGGATGATTCCATAGTGGAGATTAATTCTAAATATACCCAAGCAGCTGGTTAAGATGCCATGGATTACAGTGTGGACTGTACTTTTCCACTTAATTAGATATCAAAATTAAGCAGCAACAAGCATTTTGACATAACGGGGATCAAGCCGCTGCTTGGCATCCCAAAGCTGCACTAAAGTGACCGCTAAACAGAGCCGCACAGATGGAGAGATATTAAATGCCGCACTGGAAAGTAATTTCAAATAATAAAATATCAATATTTACATTTTAATTACCCCTACTGAGAGCCTCTCTGTCATTTTCACTATTGCCGACGCAGCAAGGGGTAGTGGAATGACATTGCGGCTCTGGCTGCAATGACTATTTTGTTTCCATTAAAGAATGACAAGTGTTTTAGAGGCAGTGACACTCAGTGTGTGAACAAGAATGACAGCAGATCAGAAAATTCCTATTAAGGGAATAAATGCTTCAACAAGAAAATTTACTCGGAGTAGCAACTCCTCCTTAAAGAACATAATCCATTCCAAATTTTCTGCTGAAAGTTTAATAAGGGATGCCCAAGGGAAGTTTTAGACTCCAATGAAATATTAAGATTTGTAAAATGTTTATATGATGACTGCCAATTTAAAAACAATAATGTTTAACATCATCAGATAGATATCTAGGAGTTATATGTACATGAAAGTGATGTTTAGGATATTATTACAGTCGCAGTACATCAATAGTAACATTGAAATTTCGTTGAATCATATAGCTTTAAGTGAACAGAAGGAAATCAGCATGTAATAAACAATAACAAAGTGAGTTTTTTCATAATACTTTCATTATTTTTATTGCATTTGGCATAATAAATAATGCTCACTATCTGGATTCCAATATTGTAGATTTGAGAAACTGCCAAGAATTGATCATGATTTCTATGAGTATGTATGGGTGGAGCCATAATGTAAATACACATTTGAAGTTTTCTCTAATACTACTTAATAGGATGCTGAATATACCCACCAAAATTAAGAACTATTTATCAGATTTGAACCTGAGATTAAGAAAGGAGGGGGAGGGGAGAGGGAGAACATATATTGGATCTGACACTGCATTCACAAAGAAAATAAATGAAAACAGTAAAATTCTTCCTTTGGGGATGACCGCCAAAGTAAAGAGATCTTGAAATAATTTTAATGCCCCAAGATATGAGAGAGTGCATAAGAGAAACTTCTTGGTCAGTATACTATACTGTGCAGTTAAGTGACCCTCTATCTCATAGCCAGCGTTTATTTAATGTGTGGAGATGAACAACCATAAACATGACAAATGGCTATTGCAAGAGACTGAATAGAATTTTCCAAAGGTTGGGGGAGAGAGGAGAAGGTTGGCAAGTGGACAGTTACCAATTTCTTTGCTAGAATGTTTTTGAGAAACTCAATTTTTGAAGTTTAAGCACACTCAAGAATACAGGAATGTTACAATGGAACTGGTATCTAACCAGGAGTTATTTCTCTTTAAAAAGAAGTATCTAGGAAGTCCTTCCTAAGCATCCCTAATGCTTTTTAGGACAAGACATTTCCCCATTTCTCAGCCACTAGCACCTTTTAATTTCTGAAAGAGCTACGGTTGAAAATCTTAATTAATTGTTCCATACTGCTTCAGGATCATTATGCAATGTAATAAAGGCCGTGTAATTATGAAATTTTACAGCCATTACCAAGGCTGATGGCTCGTATTTCATCCTCAGCTGGACCCAATGGCTTTTAGGCACTCAGCTCCCCTTTGATGAACTACAGACAGATCTATCAGGCCCAAACAATATCCAGGCAAGGCAGCTATAATAGCTACCTACAGATGAAGCCATAGATAAAGATAAACTATAAATCTACACACAAATACAGGCACACTGCCTCAGGATGACAGAGAGGAGAGGATGAGGCACTTGGGAAAGGAAGCTGCTTATATGAAGGCAACGATGTGTTGGATTTCTAAAAGGATGTGAATAACCCATCTAAATGTCTCTTCCTGGTAGCTAAAAATCAAATGAATGTAGGATGGATGAAAATACATGCAGGGCAGGGCGTCTAGGTGGCACAGTGGATAAAGCACTGGCCCTGGAGTCAGGAGTACCTAGGTTCAAATCCAGTCTCAGACACTTAATAATTACCTAGCTGTGTGGCCTTGGGCAAGCTACTTAACCCCATTTGCCTTGCAAAAACCTAAAAAAAAAAAAATACATGTAGTGGTGCATGTTTGTAGTGTCGGGAGTAAGAGCATTTTTAAGAAGATAGAAACTGTTCCTATATTCTAACATCTTTGAAAACAAGGGGACATTAGAGGAAGGGAATATCTTACCTCAACAAGTTAGGGACTTAGCATTCACAATTAAAAACTCTGAAGCAAGTTTACAACTCATAAGTTTCTTTATCAAAAAAAAAAGGAAAAAATACATTTCAAATTTTAAAATGAAGCAAGGGAAAGATAATTAAATACATAGATGAAGTAGATAGCAAGGTTTCAGTTTAAAATTGTACTTTGCAAGACTGAAGAATAATGATTTTGTAAAAATGATAAAATTATAATTAGCACAAAGTATTCCTAACTCATTTCATTCCTCGATTTATATAAATACTTTTTCATCTAAAGTTATATATAAAAGGACAAGCTAGAGACTCATTTGATAATAGTAAGTGTTGCTATTCTAATATTAGTTTTCAGATATAGCAAAAAGTTCATGAAACTATTACTTTTAGTTCTCATGCTGCCATCAATTATATGCTAACTATAGTAAATAATAATAATAATAATAATAATAATAATAATAATAATAATAATGATAATACCAGGCAATAGCTTGGAGGAAGAATTTACTTCACTGATCTATAGCTGTATCTCCCTACTATACAGAGGGAAATGAAGAGCACCAGGCTTCATTCAAAAAGGCTAAAGAAAGTGATATCTTTTAAATTGAGGAAATTAGTGATAGTGACTGGACTTGTGATCTCATTGGTAAAAGACAGGGAACTCAAAATTAAATTAGGAAGAGTAATTAAATGTTTAAAAATATCATTGGGAGTATGGGGCAGATTTTTTTTTCTTTTGAAGGGCCCTGTAATTTCATTAGAATTTAGAGTAGACCTGATAAAAAAAAAATTCCCTTTACAAAAACATATTGGCATCTATCTACAACTTGGTTTAGAAAGTTGTCTGAAAGGCTATAACTTGCCCAGGTTCAAACAACTTATGTCTGTCAGGATCAGGATTTGGACTAAAAATTTGCTGATTCTGAAGCCCAATCTACTATCCAATACCTGCCTTTTGGGATAATGTGATGAAAAATGGGGAAAAAATGGGGAAAAAAAAAAGAATTGGACTGAGAATTACAAGATCGGGGTTCTGGCTATAAAATGATTAAAAATAGATTCTTGGGGCGCCTAGGTGGCACAGTGGATAAAGCAACAGCCCTGGAGTCAGGAGTACCTGGATTCAAAACCAGTCTCAGACACTTAATTACTTAGCTGTGTGGCCTTGTGCAAGCTGCTTAACCCTTAACCCCATTTGACTTGCAAAACCCTAAAAAAAAAAAAAAGATTCTTACAAACAGAAAAAACTTTCTGTTACATATTACTTCCATAGGCCAGTACTCTGCGTTTCTAGGAAAGAAGGAGGGAAAGAAGCTATGCATCAGGAAGTATAAGAGCAAAGCAAAAGGATCAGAAAACAGAAATATTTTGTTGGAATATTTCCTAGCACATCCCTTGGTAAGAAGGGAAAATCTGCATGTGATTCTCCTTGAGAGGCTTTGAAAGCAGATCCTCCAAATAAGAATCTAATATTCTTTATTATGACTAGCAAGGGAGGGTTATCAACAATGAAATTATTCATGCACACAAAAACCATTGTTTTCAAAGACCAAGAAAAGGCAATGGGAAATGGGGGGGGGGGGGGAGAAGATATCTAATCAGAAGAATATGTAAACCAATTAAACTCTGAGTCTTAAAAATTAACGATAGATTTCTGTGTAGCAAAAAACTGGAAGTAGAATGATGAGTAGTCAGCAGTTGAAGACAACCAGAAGAAATGTGTTAACCGAATAAAATTGAATAATTATACCATATTTAAAAAACAAATAGGAAGAATTCAAAGGAACTTGAGATTATTTGTATGAAAAATGAAGAAGATAACCAGGAGGGTAATTTATAGAATAATGATAGTAGATATAATAGCTAACACTTAAATTTTCCTTCTAGGTGAAATGGGACTAGATTAAGTGCTTTACAAATAGTGTGGACTTGAGTCTTGCAAAAACCATAAGAAGTAGTTGCTACTATTATTCTCATTTTATAGAAGAGGAAACTGAGACAGCGATTGAGTGACTTTCCCAGGGTGAAACAGCTTATGTTTAAGGCCAGATTTAAATTTCAGGTCTTGCTATGAGTAAGCATACCAACTGCTTCAATGAAACCTCAACCTTAGCTGATTAAAAAGAGGTGAGAAAAATAGAAAAATGAAAAATTTCATTTTTGCTGACAAAAATCCTCCAAGATCCATTCTACTATGATCCCCATTTTTCAGTGTAGGAAATTGAGGCATACAGCCTTCACACAGATAAAACTGTCTTAAGGCCAGATTTGAACTTAACTCTACCTGACTACAAGACCAGCAATCTATTTACTCTCTTGTAGCCCCTATTTGTCCTCTAATCTTGTCCCTCAAATATTCCATTGAAAAACTTTTTCAAATACTTAATTTCCTTGTATGAGACATTATTGGTGAAATTTCCCTTATCATTCAGTTAGTAATACTCAAAAAAAAGAACATGATTCAGTTTGTCTTATTTTTGGTTTTGAGAACATAATGCTAGACTTGGAATGAGGAAACCTCTAACAAATGGGGATAATTAATAACACCACCTCCAAGGGTTATTGTGAAGTTTTGATGTTTGTCCTTCATTCTTGAAGAAGACAACCATGACATCAGAGAGGTGAAGCCCTGACAAACACTTGAATTGAATCTGAAGGGGGAGGAGGTGAGGGAGGGAGCTGTGCTATATGACTAGCCTCCCTTTCTCCTCCAGAACCAGTTGGCAGATATGAAGCAGGAAGATTGAAGATGGCCCTGGATGCTGAGCATTCAGGGTTAAGTGACTTGTCCAAGGTCACACAGCCAGTAAGTGTCTGAGACTGAATTTGAACTCCTGTCCCCCTGAATCCAAGGTCAGTGCTGCACCAACTAGTGAGCTTCAAATAAAATAATATTTGTAAAGTATTTAGCACAGTGGATAGCATATTGTAGGTACTATATGAATGATAGCTATTGGTATGATGATGATGATGATGATGATGATGATGATGATGATGATGATGATGATGAGTCAGGAGGATTCATAAATTAATTAAAAACAGGCAGCAAGAGTGTTGATTAGTGGATCAATGCTACCTTAGGGAAAAGTCTGTGGTGGTATATCCTTGGAACTATCCTTGGTTTTCCTTTGGCTCAAAGTTTGAATCATAAAATTATCAAATCTGAATATGATATGGTAGTAACACTGGGGATGTTGGATCAGAGTCTAAAAATATTTCTGACCAATTAGCAAAATGTACTCATTCTAATAGGATGACATTTTAAAGGGAAAAAATATTTTTAATCTACCCTGGGATTTAAAATACAACTCTTACATAAGTACAGAAATGATTAGTAAAGAGTTCACATGAAAATGATCAGAAAGTTTGTGACTTCCCAGTTTAATGTGAATTAGCGTGGAGGCATATCAACCAAAAAGGCTAATGGCATCATCAGTAATTACAAACTTAATTAACCCTGTACTGTCAGAAAAAATCTGAACTATGCTCTCCCAAAAGAATATGCATTGCTCAAAAAATAGGAAATAATTCTTTTTTTTTTTAGCTTTGTATCTATAGCATCTGGCAAGGAGCCATTGTCCAAAATGAATAGTAAATAAATGACTGTTGATTTAACCAAATTTATATCAAATAATAAGATTATTAAAAAACTAAAACACATTTACAGTATGGTGACCAAGATAGTGAGGAGACTTCAATACAAGTCATAAAAAGTTCTGTTGAAGCAAATGGAAATATTAAACTTGCAGAAGAGATGGCTTCGACAGAGGTGAGAGATGGTAGCTGTTCTTCACTATTTGATGAATTATCATTTGAAAGAAGAATAAGTATTAATAAATCTTTCAAAATTGATTATCTTAAAAACATTACTATCTGCAAATAAGGCTAGAGTACAAACTGAAGCATAGTTTTTTTCCCTCATGACTTCTTTCCTTCTTGAGGGGACAGAGTTAATGTTGACATTTATTTTGCATGATTACAGACATTTATAATGGATTTTATTTTTCTTGCTTTTTTGATGGGTGAAAGAGGAAGTGGTAGAGAACTGAGATGGCGAAATAAAATCCAGTTGAATATTAGAAAACAAATATTATTGTTAATTACTTAGGCCCAGGTGGCAAAAAAAAGCAATAAATGGATATTGAAGACAAATTTCAGTGAAACATAAGGATGTAAAGGATGACAAGAGCTGTCCAAAAGTAGAATTGAGTGTCTCATGAAATAGTGAGTTCTCTATCACTGAAGGTCTTTCAATAGACTGTATGACACTTATCAAGGAGATTAGAGAAGTTTCTTATTTGGTTAGAAGTTGAGCTAGGAGCAGCAATATTGTGCATTGGATAGAGCACTGGCCTTGGAGTCAGGAGGACAGGACCTCGAATCTAGCCTCTGACACTTACTAGCAATGTGACCTTGGAAAAATCACTTAACATTGACAGCCTCTTTGCATCCAGGGTCATCTCCTAATTCATATCCGATGACTGAATCCAGAAGGATCTGGAAGACAAAGTGAGGCTGGTAACTTAGAACAGCCCCCTCCCTCAAATCCATTTCACATGCTTGTCATGGTATCACCTCCCTGATGTCACAGTCTTCTTTGAAAATGAAGGAAAAAAACATTAAAAAGAAAGCTGAACTAGCTAATGTCTGGATTATATGCAAATTCCAAGATTCTAATGTCCTCAGGTACAATTCTCAGTACCTCTATTAATAGGACTAAACTACAAGAATTTTCTCCAACTAACTGAAGAATAGGAGGGAGTTCAAATGTAGTGGTTACAATCAAATCACTGCAACTGTCAACTTCCTTTGATTTGCTGCATATTTCACGTTTCCCAATTAGTTAATGTGTATTCTGTAATACTTAAAAGAACTATTTAAATGTAATTTGTTGAGGTAGTTGTTATAGATGCAGTTTTTTTTAATAATGGAATTGACCTATATTGTCATTTAAGAATATATAACAAAGAATTAACTTGGTTGGCAGAATTATTCATCAAAATAAAACTAAAAAGATGAATCAAGCTTTTTTATGTTTTATGGCTCTTTGATTTTCCATAAGGATCCTAAGATCTTAGACTTCAGAATGCAAAGGGATACATAGAACATCAAATTCCTCTTCTTCTTAAAGTAGGAACACAGGCCTAGACAGGATTAGTTACTTGAATAATGAAGACAGGGAAAGGCAAAGATATCTAGTAAATAATGAAGCAGTTATGTGGTCCAGTGGATAAAGAGCCAAGTCTGGAGTCAAGAAGACATCATCTGGAATTCAAACCTGACTTCTGGCAGTTATAAGCTATATGACTCATTTAACTCTGTTTACCACAGTTTCTTCACCTGTAAAATGAGCTAGAGAAGCAAAAACCATGCCATTTTCTTTGCCAAGAAAAACCCAAATAGGATAAGGAAAAGTAAGACACAACTTAAACAGTGTGATATAATTATTGAACAATTCTTTCTGGAAGGCAAATTTAAGTCTTCCTTGATTTTTACTATTGCTTGGTACTCCTTATTCAAGTTATAGTTTTTATTTGTGTACATGTTGCATCAACTTCCAACAGAATATAGAAATTTGAGGGGAGACTTTCATTTTTGTAGCTCCAGAATCTGGTATAATGCCGTAATGCCGTTTTTTATAAGTGAGTGTGTGTGTGTGTGTGTGTGTGGAGACACACATATATGTGTATGTATGTATGTATGTATGTATGTATGTATGTATATACATTTTCATGTAGAATTTATTGACATTTATAAAGAAAGAAAATAACTGTATAAAATATCACACACACACAAATACATATATATTTCATTTAGCATTTGGGGGATTTGTGAAATAATTATTGAATGGATTTTTTGAAGAGATCCCATTCTATAGTACTAATACTTTATTAATATACCATCTGATTATATAATGAAGTAAAGCTACAAGAAGAACAAAGTATTCAAATGAAATGGAATAACCTAAAAATTGATGTCATTTAATGTAAAGGTATGTTATATGTACGCAACAGTAGGTTTACAGTTATTAATAACATGTTCCTAGCTAGAAGACAAAAAGACATTTTATTATATTTAAGTATATAAAGGCTGAGAGTGACCTTTGGCAAAATTTACCACAACATTTGAAGGTAAGTTTATCTAGAGAAAGTCATAGTATATATTTGATATCGTGGCAATTTTTCAACATCTTATTGCTAAAACTCATTTTCAATGTGATCAACTAATCAGTAAATTATTCATATTTGAAAGAAGACACACATGCAATGAAACACCCGTCAAATAAATACCAGTTTCAAAGATATTCAAATCTGAGAAGGAAACTAAGTGATGGAAATGTCTTTTAAAGAACGTTATCTGAAAGTGCAAAACAATATCCGCAAAAAGAGGCTGACATGGAGGGATATAAGGCATAATCTAAGATTTCTGTTACTGAAAAATTTATTCAAGAGCACAATTCTGTAACATAAAAATCCATGCTATATTTTGCAAAGCATTTTGAACTTTTCATTTTTAATTATTTCTAAGTCAATGGTATTTTTCTCCACCCTCAATGCCCTAAGGAAAAATAAGTTTTTCAGAGGCCTGTTTACAATCCCAGGAGAATGACATTTACAAAAATGTGATAAGAATGAGGGAATCTCTTTTGAGGTAGACAACACTAATTACAATGATATAGTTCAATTTCTCAGGATTTCTTCCAACTTGAATGCTTTTCCCATTTGGACAATACAAGATATATATTAACATTTTAGCCTGCAAATAGACCAAATGTACAGCACTAGAAGTAATTATGAAATATATTAATTCTTTTATCAACTTAGCAGGGATAATAACCCCAAAAGGTTTCAGATTATGATCCTTTTTCATGATATTTTAATTGTGTCTTAACCTGCTAAATTAAAAACCTCAGAGCAATATCCCCAGATCACAGGCAGAGAAGATACTATCAATTTACAACAAAATGTATGAATGCTACTATCTACTTTAATTACACTAATAATTTAATGGACAAATTCAATAAGATCATTGGAAGGGAGCAAGATGTTATCTTTTAGCCAATGGTACTATCATATAGTATATGTTGTTATACATTACTGAGTTTATTATGAAGCTATGTATAATATAAATTTGAGAAGCATTGGATAAAGAAGATTAAATGGCTCTGTCCAAGAGAGTGGTGAACAAATTTGGGATTTCAGTTTCTGTATAATTTGGCCAAGGGTGGCCTAAAGAACGAAGGGCAATTTATTGGCCACAAGTGAAATATTAAGTGATATAGTTTCAGATGTTTAAGAATTTCTTTTTTAATACTCTAGACTTCCTATTTTATTAGATATAATTTCCAAGTAGCACTGTCTTCCCCCAACCTCAGTATTTGGGTTGTTGACCTTTTCAACTCTATTAAACTCTATTAAAAAGCCTCACATAGGGGTGGCTAGGTGGCGCAGTGGATAGAGCACCAGCCCTGGAGTCAGGAGTACCTGGGTTCAAATCCAGTCTCAGACACTTAATAATTACCTAGCTGTGTGGCCTTGGGCAAGCCACTTAACCCCATTTGCCTTGCAAAAACCTAAAAAACAAACAAAAAAAGCAAAGCCTCACATATTTTCCTTGCAGTATATTGCATTATTTCAGATTTAGCACTATACAATTGTGCTTATGGCACTGAAAACTCCCAATGATTCCATCATTTATGTACTTCTGTGTGTGTGTGTGTGTGTGTGTGTGAGAGAGAGAGAGAGAGAGAGAGAGAGAGAGAGACAGACAGACAGACAGACAGAGACAGAGAGACACACACACACAAAGAGACAGAGACAGAGACAGAGACAGGACAGAGCAAGATAGAGAGAAACAGAAAAAGGGAGATGGTATACTTTTAGGTTAGAATTCTTTCGAATAACAAAAAATTTCAAAGTGGGAGAGGATTATAAAAACTCAGCTCACTCTCAAATAAAAAATACAAATACATAGCAACATGTATAAGGAACTGAGATGAATTACAAAAATTGAGTTAGAAAGTTAGAAAGACCAAGACATTGATATGTTTATATCCATATTTGAATATAGTCGAAGATGTTGTCTATTTTAGATGTTATCTTCTATTATTTTAACTCTTCTAAATTGGTTAATTTCTACTGAGAATGGATTCTCTAGATGCAAAGGAATTTATTTTCATTCCCATTCCAATCTAGTACTCTTATTAATTCAAGTCATACCCCCTACTCATATTCCTCAAACTATGCATCTTTTGTTTTTCTACTTATCATCATGGTAAAATAACATGCTTGACTACGCTACCTACCAAAGTCAAGTGTTTGAGTGGTCAACTTCTATTTAACTTTCTCAATTTATTTTTAATTAGTTACTTCTTTCTCTAGGCAAATCTTTCATTAAGACAAAGACTTAAGTAGTAAAAAGAATGATGGGTTTGGAGAGAGTAATTTGACCCTAAATCCAAATGGAATACAAGTTGTATGATCTTAGACCAATCACATAAATCAAGTGAGCATTTATTTCTTCTTCTATGAAATGGGATGGTTAGAACAGATAACTTCTAAGGGCCCCTCCTTATCACTCAAAATTTTCAATTCATGAATCTTTTCTTTCTTTCTTCCTTTCTACTCTGCCAAACACATAAATTTAAATGGGACTCAGAACTGTGTTTACTTGTGAAAGATGTATATTACTTTCTCTTATTGGCTCCTTAAAAAATACTTCTAATTAGTTTGAGAGTTATAAATATAATTATATCAAAATAATAATGTTCCAAAGAACTATATTAACAGAAGATAAGACTAGATGATCAGCAATGCAGACCTCAGATTTTACCCTAGATAACTTCAGAAACACAGTAGAGCTAGCACATGCAGGCTCTAACAAGTGGAAAGGAATGGATTAGTCATTTTATTAATATGGGCAACTTCCTAATTTGTCATATCTCTTTGAACCACCCCTAAAAATTGTCCCTAGAATGGGAAGAGGTTATAAGTCCCTTAGATCATAATGGGACAAGGGCTAAAATTGAAAGTCAGGTTTTCTTGATTCAAAAAGTAGCCCATTATGCACTGAACCTTGTTAAGGAAAAAAAGACTATGATAATAAGGAAAAGTTACTACTTTTCCTCACTAAAGCTCTACCCTATGTTCACAATTATCTTAAAGTCTTACAGAACAGTGTAAAATTGTGCAACTTAACATTTAATATTTTCATCTTATTTCAATAAAAATGGAAGTCTCTTGAAGACCAAGGCTGTTCTTAAAAATCTTATGTATTTCCTAGAATATCTTTGGAAATTTTAAAGTCCTGGACATAAAGGAAGAGCAGGAGTTAAATTAACATACTTTACATAGATCCAATATAACTTGATTCCAAGGTTCATTTACCAAAGTAATTATAACTCCCTGAAAAATAAAATAGTAAGATAAAATTTCATATTCAGTTCAATCTGGACACTAAAAAGGACTACAAATGCTAAACAGCAAAACTCTGCCTCAGTGTATATTCCAAATAGATGCTAGGAAATGAATAGAAAATAAAAGAACAAACACAGGGAATGAATGAATGAATTGGGAAACCCACTTAGGGTGAAAGTAACTACTAGTAAGTAGAGGGAACAAACTGGGAATCTGACTCCAGAGTTATTGCAAACATTTGACACATCAATTGCTACAATTTAATTCCTAAGTCTTAAACTTCTCCTTTATCATACAGTTGCTCCAGAATTTCATTTGATAACTACGCTTCCAAAAAATTTCAAGAATGAAATTATAAATAAATACTTTTAGGTATAGAATTATCCAAACTTTCCCACAGGTTCTGATATTTAAAATGGTGGAACTTAGGAAATTTGAAAAAAACAGAATCCTACAAGAAATTTCATTCTTCCCAGAGCTTTATAAAGACTTTCCTTCTGTGTTTCTCCCAGCTTCTGACAGTTCAGGAAGAGCAATGAGTTTTCTTGGACCTTAAACTTGGAACAGCGAGTTGGCAACATATACTCAGTTGCTATCAGGATGCCAGGGCAGCAGATAATCTTGTTTTATTATCCCAATATTAATGTTTAATTGTTGCCTCTTGGTGACATACTATGAAAAATTTGGCATGAAAACACAAGACAGTTAAATTTCATTATTGTCATTCTTTTATATCTTTGCTGCTTGACTAACAAGCCACATTTAGATTTTTTGGGTATTCTCTCAGAAATGTTAACCAGAAAAAAAATGCTCTACTTTCCCCAGTGATTAGTTCTTAATGTTAAAACTTTCATAAAAGAACAGAATTTGGTACTGACATAATGGCCAGAGGTAAAGATAAAATAGTGAATTTTTATTAAAAAAAAAAGATAAAAAGAATATGAAGATACAGCCAAAAAGATGGGGTTACATTCCTTACATAAAAAAGATTTCTAGAATATGAATGTAATTCCAAAAGAAGGAGTTAAATTCTTTATATAAAAAAATTTCCATGTCATAAAATATTTCATTTGGATTAAAATTTACATGACTGAATAATGGAAACAATGTTGCAGAATCATTTCATTATATAAAAGGATATAATAAAAGATATAATCATTATTTTATTCTATCCTATGAGTTAAAGACAAATTATACCTCACATATAGACTGGATGGTGTCAGAGAATAAGCTATTTTATCTATCATATGAACTTTTGATCTAAAGGAAGCTTACTTTTTTAAGGGAAATAACATTAATTTTTTAATTAAAATATTTCTAAATTACACTGGATGCTTTCTTCTCTTCTTCAACAAAATATATTGAAAATAATTCAATCTTTTCATTAAGGCTCAAGGTCACTATTATACACTTCCATGAATACCCTATGATTATAAATAAAATTATTATTATAGGTTAACAAATGGATTTACATATATGATCTCATCTTGCCCTCAGAAACCCACTTTGTAGTATGTTATCATTATCCTTATTTTAGAAATAAGGAAACTGATGCTATGTGATTTATCTAGTCACTGAGGAAGAACTCCTGATGACAAGATTACTACTTTATTCACTATACCATGCTTCAATCCCTATTAATGTCATAGAAGTAAAAAGGGGGTAGAGTGGATAGAGTTGAGTGACCCTGGGGAAGTCACTTTCCCTCCACTGGCCTCACTTTCCTTACCTGTAAAATGTACTTAACAATAGCACCTACCACACAGGCTTGTTATGAGGATCAAATAATATTTATAAAATGCTTAGCACAATATTTGTAGTGGTTATATACTTATTCCCGACCACTCCACCTTGAAACCCCAAAACCATAAATTTAAAGTTGAAAAGGATCTTAGTGGTCATATAATCCAAATTATCAAGTTTTACAGAAGAAACTGGGTTCCAGTTGGTTAGGTAGTTTAGAGGCAAAAATCAAACTCATGACCTCTGACTACAAATCTAGGTTATTTTCTAGTATTAAAAAGGGGAATGATATCATCAAGTTAGAATGAATAAAATAAAAGTGATCAAGTCTCCCAAAGGATCAAAGGACTTTGCTAGGAACACAGCTTATCAGTTTTTGGACAAGTTGAGGTATCTATTTTTAAATGCTCATAAACAATCTTTTTTCTTTAGTGATTCTTACTCATGTGCAAAATATTTGGAATTACTAGCATAATAAGAGAAAATGAGGGTGAGGGAAGCAGTTAATTGCTCAAGGTCAAAGAGGTATCATAGATGGTGTCTGACAGAGGAAGTCTACAAATATCAGCAGTAGAATCTGAACTCAAGTTGACCATAAAACAGAATCTGGGATCTTTCCATTGTATATAATGCACTGAAAGGGATTTATTTTTCTCTTTCTAAAATGAATGGGAAATTATTTTAAAAACCAGACAACATTAATGCAACATGAAAAGAGAGGTATGAATGTCATGTAAGTGGATAAGTGATGTTTGAATAATGAGTGAAAATGAAATAACAAATTACATTTTATTAACTTCCTGTATAATTTAAATCAATGAATTTCAAGGTTATGACAAAATATATCCACCAATAACTGGAAATTTACAAATTAAGGCTGACATCTTGGAAGTCATTCTGCTCTAGAATACTCAAGCAAACTTTTAAAAATGACATACACAAAGAAACTATATGGAATTTTAAAATTACTTCTAAAAATACAGAGTGTATTTCCCTTGATAGCCTGGAACATTTATCACTTCTATATTTATACTTAAAAAATACATTATTGAATCAGTGGTTAAGATGAACGGGAAAAAGCTTATATGCTCTGTTGAATAAATACATATTTATACATTTGTTAAAACACATATTGCTTACCCAATGGACTGTAATGGCTCCATCAGAGCCATTATATATAAATATGTAATTAGCCACATCATAAAAATTCCTATGAAATTTCCCAGCAAAGCTGTTATTTCAAATGTGTCATTGCCATTTTACAGGGTTACCATCCCTGAGATAAAGCTTACTGTTAGCTAGAAGAGGTAGGAGGTGCAAATGTACCTAGGAATTGCTCAATAAGTATTTATTGATCTGCTGCTACTGATAGTGCTTGTGAAACCTGGGTCTTTTCTCAGGGGTATGGCTATCATATTTATTTATTTGTTCATTTATTAGGTTTGTTAACTTGCACATTAAACTCAAAAGCTTCATGACTGTATATGATTTAGCATTATCAGGTTAAACAGTTTTTGATTCCTAAATAAATGTTCATTGATATTAAGGATGGTGGTGATAATTATAATTTACTTAAAGTTCTCTGTATTTTATCATTGCTTGATAAATACTTGGAAAAAATGATGTGCTTTTGTTAAATAACTTCAGGTCTGAGAAAACCTCAGTCTCAATATACTAAGAAACTCACAAAGAGTCAGCAAGTTTCTGTTGTCAGACTGGATTCATAAAAGACTTGCCAATTCATTAAAAAAATTATTCTTTTTCTTCCTTCAAAGTTCGACTCAAGTTCTATGTCCTCAGGGGTTTACTTGATCAGAATTAAGCTCATTCTCACTCTAATAGTCCATACCCACCAGAACCCATACCTGTTCCCAAATATCCCCAAATTTTCCTGAAATGCTTTATCTGGAATCTCTCCTCTATTTCTCTCACTCCCTAAATTGAATGATGAATATTTGCACAATATTTTATATACTTCCACTCTCCAGGAAGATGACAGATTCCTGAGGGAAGAATTTTAGTTTTGCAATCCCAGTACATGGTACAGTCAGTAAGTGAATGCTTGAAAACAACAAACAACAGCAAAAAAAAAAAAACTGAATGAATACCTACAAGGTATATGTAATGTGCTGAAAAATTCATTCTGACCTAAGATGGGAAGATGAAATGACATTTCAATATTGCCCATTATAGAATCTTTGAAGTAAGTTTTTCAGTCATTCTCCAGACACTTGGGTTGCAATAAATGTATAGATCAATGTTTCTAACCTTTGTTCAAAAAACAGTTTTGTGTGTGTGTGTGTGTGTGTGTGTGTGTGTGTGTGTGTGTGTGTGTGTGTGTATCTTAAAAGGGCTGGTTAAATAAATATTGACTGAGATATAGACCCTCTGGCTTAAATTTAAAGCCAGAATTCATTTCAATGAATGCTAGTATTCCAAATGAAACTTAGCATGCAATATTGCTGACATCATCCTACCTCTATGGTGCAAGTGTGTGCGATAGTACATTTCATACATTAAAGATGTAAATTATATTCTCCAAGCTGAATGCCAGGTGATTAATTCTCATAGCATAGTGATCAATTGGTGCAGATGCTCCACCTGTATTAATGTTTGTTTTTGTAAGCATTACTAGCAGGAGCACACCAATAACACAGGTGTCTGCCACAGAGCTGTGTAACATTCCTGATAGCCTGCAAACATTGAGAGCAGTAGTTAGGTTGTATGTAGTACTGCCAATTTTTTCAATTAGACCCATTATTGATTTGATGAAAAAGCAAATTAAACATACCATGGTGGTATGTAAATCGGTTAAGCAGAGCATAAGGTGCTGGTACTGAGCTTCAAAGAACACGCTATATGGTTTTCATCAGCTGTACCTCACAGGGGTCTCTGGCAATTGCTGATGCATATGGGGTTCCTTGGATTAGATATACGGGCTAGTATAGAAATCACATGGAGAGACCAGGTCTGCATTTTTAAGACCTATGTCAGGAAGGATTGTAGTAGTATACTGTTTTGGAGAGAGGAAAATGTGCTGGAAACCTACTGACTTAAAGGGTATAGAGAGATGGAGAGTAGCATTTGAAATGTGGCCAATCAGCAGGAAGAGTTGTTTTAATAAGGTGATTATGTATTTCAACCTGCCAATGTATTTGGAATGTGGACTGCATAAAATAGGCATCTGTGGTATTCAATAATCTAATCCACACTGACCACAGAGTACACTGCCCACCCACTGTTTCAAGACCAAGGCATTTTCTCAGAAACAAAAAGGAAGAAATCACCCATCAATTCCATGGCCAATGGAGACAGACTTTTCTTGTACACTGAGGAATGAAAGTGATGTCTGAGTTAGCCAGGAATGAAGGATAATTAATAAAGAATTTTTGAAATTTGCAATGTAAAGTTCTATTAGGGTATGACATAATCTTTGACATAAAATAAGCACTTAATTTTGTTTCAAATCCTATTCCTATAGTAGATGATATAAGATTTAACCTTTTAGATCTTGCTTTAATTAGTGGAAATCCTATGAGGTTTACAGTTTTGATGTAAATAAAGGAAATTAATGGGTCAAAAGCAATACAGGGTCAGTGAAAAGCCTTCAGTCTTCTACTTTGATTTCTAATAAGGGAGAATGGAGAATATCTATTAAGCTATGACTTCAACTGAGGGATCAAAGATTTAATGCTCCAAAGGCCCTTAGCCCTTAAGGAAGGTGAAAACCTGAAAGAAGAAGGATTCCTACAAGCTAACATAAATACTAAGTAGCAGAGCCAAGATTTGAAACCAGTTTTTCTGACCAGAGATTCAACTCTCATACAAAACAAAAGTAGATGGAAAGAAAAGTTTTTGTTAGAATCTTTGGCGTGGAAACTTAGCTCAGAAAAGAGATGCTATTAAAAAGGTTATGTGTGGGAGAAGTGTATATGGGTAAGGAAAGGAAAGGAAAGGGGAAGCTAGGCAGATAGAGTGCTGAGAATTGAGTCAGGAACACCTGAATTCAAAATCTTAAATGATTTCAGAGGGCTTACTGTGTGACCTTGCACAAGTCACTAAACCTGTTTGCTACAGTTGTCTCTTCTGTCAAAAAAGTTGGAAAATCAATAGCAAATCAATTCAGCCAAGAAAAATCTAAATGAAGAACCAGATCCAACAAATAAAAGAAAGTAAAAAGAAAAATTACTACTTATTCAGAACTAAGTTAATTAGGAATGGATTCCAGGAACAAATTTTCAGAAAAAAAGAATTGAGAAAAAAGTTTAAGGAATAATTGAGAAGGAAAAATGTATAACCTGAGGTAAAAATTGACAAGAACTGAAGAAAATGTGTAAATATTTTCCGGTTCCAGTGCTATAAGTCTCACTATTATTTATAAAGGAAAGATAAAATAACACAAATCATCAAATACAAGAAAAGTAATTATTTTCAAGGACCTTAAACTTCAAAACAAAAAAGCAACATATGTAATTTGAAATGTAGCATTGTGCACTATCTTAGGAAGTCTCCTAAACACAGAAAAAAAAAGATTGCCAAGAAAGAGCTCATGTTGTCAGCTATCAAAAAAAGAAAAAGCTACCAAATGAGAGGAGGTACAAATGTTTAGAAACCAAAACAGACTCAAAGGATTTTTTTTCACTCTCCTTATGAAAAAATAAAAACTATTCCAGTGAAAGACAAGGGAGTGGGGCAAATCACCACATGAGGAGTTGATGAAATTTCTGTTTTATTTCTATTAGTCATGAGATGGCAAGGAGATGACTCTGATCTATAAATACAGATGATGAGGTTTGTCTGGACGTGGACTTCTTGTCACAGTAAGAGAGCAGAAGTTCCCCTTACCTCAAAGTTTGGTTGTTGGCATGGAAATGTTAGAAGTTTAAAAAAAAAAGCAATGTCCATTTGAAGCTTGTCTGTGAACTTTGCATGAACCGCTAGGAATAATGTAGTGTGATGACAAGCCAGTTATACCTTCCACTAAATTTGCTGTCTAGAATGAACTGAAATAGTGTTTGGTTTGTGTAATTACGTCCATCTATCTTTATATTCCAGCGGCATATCGCAAATTGAAAATACTAAAAATTGACTGTTGGTTCTGATATTTAATGATTGCCAAAGACAAGACGATGATTTATTGGTTACTTACCGATGTGACACATTTGCATCTTATTAGACGGAGATTACTATTCCTTAAAATGCGGACGAGGCCTGATCATGTCTGATGGATTGATTTGATTTGCAAATGTAATCAAACTAATAAGAGGGAAAAAATGAGCAATAATGCCTTGTTTTTCAACTGGCAATCACTCCCCTGCCAACAAGGCTGATATCCCTGACTAAGCAGCCTTTTACACAGTCTTCCTGTCGCCTCAAATAAACAAAGGGATGCTAAGAGCTTGATAAGAGGATAACAAGCAAAGTATGGATGCAACATGAAACCTACACCACCTCTGAATGTATTGTTACAGCAGTCAACTGGTAGAAGTTACCAGTAGTGGGTAGCGTGTGAACTTTAGAACACTAAAAAACAAGTATAGCTATGATTTGCCAGTACCCAGGAGATATCACAACATCAATAGAGGAACAACTTGTTTTAAAAACAGGAATCTTGATATTTCCTTTGAACAAAGTTATTTAAAGATAAAAAAAAAAAGATTCCAGTTCACAGACATGTTAGCTTTCCATAAACTAACAAACTTAAATCTAATTTTTTAGAAAAAAAAAAAACAAAATAATACTGAGTTGATAGACAAGCAAATTTGCTAAAGACATTATTAACTACAGGGATAGATGGGGATAGAGTGGTACATGAGAGGCAAAAGGAAAAAAATCTATTCAGAAATTTTTTTATAATAGATTACCTTATTAAAGTACTCCTAGAATAAATCTTTGCCTTTAGTAGGAAAAATATATTATCTTTATTTGGAATGAATTAAAAAAACTTTTAGTAGAACTCAATAAAATTTAGCCAATATGCTCAACATAATTTTATAATGATACAAAATCTAATAGGATCATATATAGTTTCCTAAGGTCAAAAACTTAGCATAATGTTGGATAATTACCTTTAGTTACAATTTGTTAAAAAAAAATATGTTATTATGTATTTTCATGTGGGGATGGGATATCAAGTGTCAAATAAAAAGACAAGTTGTATTCAGACCTAATTACCATATTCAACTCTTTGGAAAATTTTCATAAGTTGGGCTCTGCAGGCCAAAAATATATTTATTGATTCATATAAAAATATTTTCATGCATGACCAAATTCTAATTAAATAAGAGCAATACAACTTTGATTACAAAAAATTACATTGAGCTTTGGATTTTAGTAAAGGTTGACTCTAGGTGTTATAGCATCTCAATCTACTAGTAATCATAGGGCACAAACATGGACATGTTAAGAAATTAAATTCCATATACATTTATTATGCAAGGCAGTATAGTAGAAAAGAGAGCTGAATTTGGATATGAGTTCTTATGCCATCACTAAGTACCCATGCAACTTTGAGCAAATCTCTTAGCTTCTCTAAAGTAGTTACTAATCTGTAAAATGAAGAAAGTAGAATTAAATGGCCTCTAAGTTACCTCCCATTCCTAGCACTAGATGCATTGAGAGTATAAGGCTAGTGTACAAGACAATGTAGCTATTGAGAGGAAAAATAAAGGCATCTCAGTCCTTCAGGAACTTAAAAAATTTAAAAAGAGGGAAAAAATCATGCACAAGAGAATTTATGAAAAAAATTTGAAAAGGACTGAAACACAGTTGAGGAAAAATAGCCATGGAATGAGACACCATTTCTAACGCAAGAGATAGCAATGAAAGAAGGATGACTTTAGGCTTTGAAGGAGATAAAGGGGTTCAACTAGACAGACAATGGATATAGGTTTCTACATGGATGCAAGAGAGGGCAATGGAAAAATGAGTAGCCAAGTTTCTCAAGAAATTATGGGCATTTTAATACAATGCCACAAAAATACAGATGGAAAGGGTAGTTGGAACCATTCTAGGGAGGGCTGTGCCTGTTTAAACAATGAGATTTTATGTGAAAGACAATAAAACCACTTGCGTTTTTAAATTTTATATTAAACTAGATCTACATTATACTATGAATAAGGCATTGAGGGGTAAAGAGTGGAGATTGAGAAGCTAGTCAAGCTATCAAAGTGGACCAGGAAGGAAATATTAAGAGCCTGAAGCAGAGTTGCTTATTAAGAGGATAAACAAGGAAATCAATGTAAGTGCTATTGCAGGAATGACAGCTGATTATAAAAGAAGAGTAAGAGAAGATCAAGTCCTTTTTAATTTCTGGAAAGACAGTATCATTAATCAAAACAGTTTAGTTAGAAGGAGAAAATGATAACATATATATATATATATATAAAATATATATATTATATATATATACACATATATATGGAGAGAGAGAGAGAGAGAGAGAGAGAGAGAGAGAGAGAAAGAAAATACAGTTTGGAAAACTAAGGAAATGATTCATTTTCCAAATAGTTATTATAAAAGAATGCAGTGAAGAAATAATGTCACTTCTAATTTCTACTCTAGTAGAAATTTCCGTTTTGCCCTCTAAAGCCAAGCAGGATAGTATTAACCCCTCTTCTTCAACACAGCAATTCAAATACTTTTAACTAATTCTCAACAATCATCCATACCCTTCATCATCCTTCTTGCTCTCCTCTGAACAGTCTCTGTTTTATCAATGTCTTTTCTAAAATTTAGTACTTCAAAAAGGAAGATCCTAAGACAAGTGTGGTGGTCTGACCAAGGAAGGATACAACTAGCCACTCCCCTTCCTAATACTGAATACTACAGTTCTTTGTAGGTAGCCAAAATACGCTTTCATGACTATCACATGAAAGCATCAGCTATCATATGGCTACCATACATCACACTGTCAAATCATACTGAATTTTTAATCCATTATATATTTACATAATGTAAATTTACATATCTTTATTTGAAAAACTTCTGTTCCATTCTTCTTCCCTCTGTGCCTGTGTATCTCTTAATATGCAATCTTATTCAATGTAGTCTTTCAAGGATTGAAGGCTATCAGGGGACTTTGAAACTGTTCCAGTAGAACCAAAGTTCTCCCAGGTCCTGAGAAACAAGAAAAGCTTTGAGAATAGGGTTATGCTGCAATAGGTGCCTCACAAGTTTTTTCTGTCCCTCAATTCCAAAATAATGCTCCATGGGCATCCAAAGTAACTTTCCTACAAGACAATTCTGATCACCTAAGTGTTCAACTTTCTCAACAAACACCTTCAATGCTTAGCCCTTAGCTACTGAATAAATGAACAAAAGATACAATTCTTCTCATGAACAGCAAAGGACATTAACAATACAGAAATAAAATAACTGAGGGAAGAGTGTGCTACAAACCAATAAGACTAACAGCCTGATTTTACTTAGAAAATGCTGACTGCATATATCTAAAAGGAGTCAGTCTTGCCATTAGCACCCAGATGCTCCTTTTCCCTCTCTTTCTCTTCAGCTGGTCACCATGTGCCCTGCCTCAAACGTGCTGACTGGATAAGGGAGCCCTGCACTTCAGGTAATTAATCCTTTCCTAATGTAGGTTAAACAGGTGTGAAGCCTACTTCATTCAGAGAGAAAGTAGCAGCTCTTTGGAGACACCCATGGAATTACAGTATTTAATTGGGCTCAGATGACTTCCAGAAACAAACCCAGGCTGTGCTGCTGACCTAGTCATATAGGAATACAGCATTTTCCCTCAAAACCTAAGTTGATTTTATAATATCAGCAATCCATTGCTGTAAAATCTGACTTCCTAACCATCATATATTAGCATCCACTTTTATGGGAAACATGCCAGAAGGTTAATGGGTCTCCTGATTTCAGGAATCCAATAGTTAAAGAGAGTTCATTTACATATTTATTCAACAAACATGATAGTAGCTTGCTCATACTTGGATATATCTGAGAGCTCATAATTGTGAGTATTCCAATGGTAAAAATATAGAGATCAACCATACATCTTCATCCTGTGTTACCATTGCCCACGTTGGGGTGGACTTGATCAGGGCTTTCCTCTAGAACTCTTACTATAGGGTATGTAGACTGACCACTAATGATTTCTCACTTTTACTATATGAATGCCACTTTTTTTACAATCATATATTTTGCTGTTAAATCCTTTATAAGACTTTTCACAAGTATTTTATTGGTTGAATGACAACAATGAGAGGGCAAAGTCAATAAGGTGGTGAGTATGGAGTCAGTAAGATGAATTCAAGTACAGACTTAGATACTCATTCTTTATAAGGTTTTGGAATAGTCACTTAAACTGTGTTTGTCTCAGTTTCTTCAAAGATAATATAAGAATATCAGAAACTCCCTTGCAATATTGCCTTGAAAATCAAAGAGGAGAATATCTGTAAAGCATTGACACATAGAAGATCCTTAACAAACGCCTAAAAAAATCTGAGATTATTTCTGGCTTCACAACACAAGGAACAATTAACAAAGAAAGTCCCATTCAGAATGAATTTGGACAGAGAATACAGATGAAGAATGGTAGTACAGGTAGAGGAAACAGTATGCAAAAAAAAGATAGACAGGCAGATGCTAAGGAAGCCAATGAAGAGTTTGGATGAAATACATGTAGGGGTCAGACAATGGAAAAGGAGACTTTGAAAGACAAGTCAAAGCCCAATTACAGAAAACAACATTAACAACATTGCAAAGAGTTTAGATATTATTTATTAGTTTCTTGGTTTAAAATGCCAACATTGGGGCAGCTAGGTGGCACAGTGGATAGAGCACTGGCCCTGGAGTCTGGAGTACCTGAGTTCAAATCCACCCTCACTTAATAATTGCCTAGCTGTATGACTTTGGACAAGTCACTTGACCCTATTGCCTTAAATAAATAAAAATTCTTGAAAAAGTGAAAATAAAACGCCAGCATTACCTATCATTGAGTACAATTTTTACCATTATTTCAAGTAAATTTCAATGTGCTTTGCAACTTCTCTTTTTTCTTGAGAACCAATAGAATAAAGGAAGTCAAATATGAAATTAAGGGAAAAAAAGAATTCTGAACTCTTCAAGAGTCTGGATGCTTATAAGACTCATTCTAGATTCTGACTAGAAAGAATTCTTGCAGAGGAATATCAAGGCTATTGACTGTCTCTTAGTAAAATCCATAGTCTTTTTTCTTTTCTTTTCTTTTTGTGGTAAAAGTCTTCTTTTTTAAAGAGAGATTTCAAGTTAACCTGGCAACCAGTGGATTTTCTAGATCAATACACTACACAGCATAAACTCTTTAGGAAATGCAGTTGTTAAAGATGATTTCAGCAAGTTAAATGGTTATTTTATAGTATTCTCCTAATTAAGAGTCATTTAAGATAGTTGGAAATTGCTCTGAATTAGGGGAAAACAGCATGATTTTAAGGAAAATATATGCCAATAAATTCCTGGAATGCCCTGGTGTATCTGGTACAGTTCTCTAAAGGCTGTCTGCTTGGCAAAATGCTACTACCTCTGTAGTCTTGGGTCAATTTTGAGGTCAGTTAGTGTTGAAGGTTTCATATTAGATTTCTTGAAAATGAAGAAAAAAAGGAAGAAGGTAATAAAAAAAGGTTTAAAGGAGAGGTGATGAGAATATATTTGGATTCACTTAGTTAATGAGATGATTTCCTATACTAGATAAAAAAAATTGTAAGTATAGTCATAATGCTATGCAGAATGACATCGTATGTAGGTGCCTGTCCCAAATATTGTCACCCAGACTATTCTCTTTAAAATTATATAACACATTAGGAAAAGTCAATCCATTTTTTATTGGGATTTGAAAAACTATAATGGATTATGTTTGGTATTTTTAAATAAATAGCTGTATCAAAATGGAGTTGTTTTTCAGATATCAAGAAATAATTGTTTTTCATGTGTAAAGATATATATGTGACAGGATCTGTGAATTTACTAATACAGAGACC
The DNA here is from genome assembly GCF_037893015.1 of Macrotis lagotis. Lineage (NCBI taxonomy): Eukaryota > Metazoa > Chordata > Mammalia > Peramelemorphia > Peramelidae > Macrotis > Macrotis lagotis. Next base: position 119,722,703 of record NC_133659.1, read on the forward strand.
TTTCTGGTAAGGAAAATTCAAATAGTCATTTTAGAAGTAGATCTTGAAACTAGGTTTTCCTGACTCCAAGACTCATTTTGTGACTGATATTCTTACCAAATGGAAAAATAGCCTCAAAATAAGAAATTGAGATAGAAGTAAGATTATACTTTTCTTTTAGGTTTTTGCAAGGCAAATGGGGTTAAGTGGCTTGCCCAAGGCCACACAGCTAGGTAATTATTAAGTGTCTGAGACCGGATTTGAACCCAGGTACTCCTGACTCCGGGGCTGGTGCTTTATCCGCTGCGCCACCTAGCCACCCCTAGAAGTAAGATTAGCCTCATTAGACGCATATCTTCAAAGTGATAAATATTCAAAATAAGGAAATTTCCCTCTCCTTTCTCTCTCTCAACTCTCATAATATTTTAGCATATTAACAGCTAAACAAGTGTCAATGTCTGCAAATATCCCTTCATATTCAGGCTAGATTGTACTATATTTTAACTATTTTCCCCATCAGACTTGTAGCATATGGTGATAAGTATTGCCTTCATTTTCTTTGTTCAATTCTTCACCCATACTACTCTTTTTTTCTTTTTGCATATGAAAATCATGATTTTCCACTTTAGTTCCAAGTATTGACTTATTCTTTAGACCTTAATCTGACAAGGAGATAGACAAAATAGTCAACAGTTAGGCAATAGTTAAATGTAAGCAAACAAAAAAAAAATCTGAAAAACTTACTTTTCTTAAAAATTGTAGGGCTTGATATATGAAATAATTTGAGGTTTTGTTGAGTAAATCATATTAATGACCTCTTTAAAAAAATCTAAAAAATTCAAAAATATTCTCAAGTTAAAGATACTATATTATACAAGTAGGTTGTTTAAAGTTATCAGAAATGTTTTATAAAGAAGGATGCCTGATATTTGTCATCCTAGCAAGGATTTCCAAACACAATGCAATGGTTAGTAGCAGAAGTTCTGTGCCTGACTATAGAAAACTCACCATCCATCCCTATTATCAAAATAAATCACAAGGGTATATTTTTTGAAGAAAACATTTCTCCCTTGTTTAATCTGTGTATTTTCAAATTATCCCATATTATTTGGAAGAATGTTGCTCTGATGCTTGAAGTCTCCAGCTGCCACACAATTTATATCTCTTTCCTGTCCTCTTTGTTTTTCAGCCATTTTCCCTGAATGTCAAAGTCAATTTAGTGCATTTCACTTTGCTGAATAAATCAGAGGCGAAATCCTTGCTAAAAGTGAAAATTTGATTTGCTAAAAGGAGCTTAGGGCAACTATTAATCAATATATCCAGAGTGTCAACGCCAAGGCCATGATAGACAAGCATTCATTTGGAGATTGGTTGAGGCAGATAAAGGGGGACGCAGGGGAGGAAAGTGCAACTAGACCATGGGAGGAAGAGATTAGGGTTGAAGAGAGGGTCAATAAGGAGGAAAGAGGGAAAGGAAATATATTGTAATCTGTTAAAGTTGTTGGCCTTAAATGTCATGAAAAAGAGGTTGCCTCAATTCTTCTAAATATGGCAAAAATATTTTGATTTGGGATTTAAATATACATAGATAAAATGAAAATGGCTTTCATACAATACTTTTCTCCAAGGACATAATGATCACTTAACTTCATGAAATAGTTCTGAAAGGAAGTTAAATATAAAAGAAAATCATTATATTTTGTATGTAGTATGATTAAGGAAAATGAAGTGTGGGGAAGCTATTGGGCTTAAATCTATAAAAGTACCACTGAATTGTTCATTGGTGGGGTTGCTGGAAGATTAATAGAGGTGGGATTGAAAGAGGATAGGAAAAAAATTGGTTATGGTTTTGGTCATCATAATGCTACTGAGTTGATTGAGTTGAATCAGATATCTAAAGATTCATGATTCAATAATTTGATTTAATTTCAAAAAAAATTTCTATATGCAATGAACTCTGTTGGACACGAGAAATCCAACAGAAATAAATAATAATTTCTAACTTCAAGGAGTTTACATTCTACAACTTGATTGAATATGGCTTAACAAATACCTTGAATTGACCTAATAATTAAATTTAGTTAATGAAGGTATAGAAAACATATTAATCTGTTCTCTACATCTTAACTGAAGAAGCTAAAATAGACTTGAAATCAGAAAAAGTTCTACACAGTAAAGAAAAGGCTTGATGGTGAGAATTCCATTATTTTGGAATTGAGGGACAGAAAAAACTTGTGAGGTACCTATTGTTACTCTAATTCCAAGAAAAAATCACTAGTCATATATAATTTTACTTTATATGGCAAATAAAACTATTAGCATGCTATACAAAAGCTTCATTGCTAAGTACATGGGTTTAATCAAACGCTTTTCAAAAGTCTACTGAGTGCTAGAATCCTGCTTCTGTTTATGTGATTTGACTCTAATCCATATTGAATCAAATTCACCATTCAGTATACAAACACTCTATTCCTATCACACACATACATGGACAAAAAGCCTTTGCATTCCATGTATACTGCTGAAAATATTCCAAGTGATTATTTCCACCACATTCTTTATGCTTTTTTCTCCATGTCATTATCACACAGAGTGGAGCTACCGAAGTTCATGATGAGGAAAGGGCATTTTAAAAAATGACAACTCTGTAGCAAATCATGTTCTTGTTCAGTTTGAGAATGTTAAACTGTACCCAGGAGAGCTGCTTTAGAAAGGAAACCTTAAATATTGTGCTCTACAAAGAGTGTGCTGAAGCAATAATGTTTCATAAAACATTAACATTAGCACTAAAATATTCAAAACATTCCTGGATTTGCTCCATCAAAACTTACACCCTGGTGTAGCACAAGTTTTTATCCCTAGTTTCTAAAAAGCTTTGTCATTTCTGGTAAAGTCTGATGGGAAGTTAACAAGGTACTTTTGGAAAAAATAAGAAAATTTATTGTTTGTACTCATATATTTTTTTAATCAAGCAAATAGGATTTTTTTGAATTCAGTCAATATTTTTTACATGTGCTCATTTCTAAATGAATATTTAGTCAAGTAATGTATTTAAAAAAAACAAGGAGTTTTTGGATTCTACTACAGTGAAGCAAATATTGCAAAGTAATCTCCCTCCCTTTTGCTAAATATCAGAATTAGAATGATATTATAGGAATAGTGAGCAAATATTCCCAAGTAGTAATCAGACTTCTTCCTCTTCCTGGACAAAAGATGGTTTAATTTGTCATATTCAAAGGAGACACATGAACCTGTGATTCTTGCAAAAATGAAAGGTAAAAAAATTTCCCATGTGAACTGTTTGTTCCTCTAATACCTAATATTCTTTTCAAGAAAGGTATGGAGCAGGATCCATACATATATTTGAGCCACTTATATAGGTCAGCTAATATGGGTGATGTCTTTACAGACAGCATATGAAGCAGCATCAGCATCTGACTAAGCACCTTCAGCATTCTGCTAACGAAGTTATGGTACATAAGAATATTTTAATCTGGCACAAAGAACAATAATAGATCTGACTGCTGGGCCGATAATCTTCTTATCACACCCTGTGAAACCTAGCTCTAATATTTGACTGAGCCTCCATTACTAGGCAGCCCATTCTCAAAAGGCCAACAATAGAAAGAGAATGAAGTGCAATGTGCAAGTACCTCCATATCTACATAAAAGAGATTAGAGGCGACAGCGTTCCATTTTACAGCTCAATCATATTGTGTTAGCATGCGCTTATCCGAGCGCGGACGAAATTGAAAGAGAAATAAAAAAAAGAGTCAGGCAGATAGGAACCAGAAAAGCGAGGCATGAGCAATTTCCAAGGATATAAAAGGATGCTAATGGCGGGGCCCTGTCATTCTTAAGAAGGGCTATTAGGGCACCATCATCTGTTCTTGTGCCCTTACGCTCCTCCAACTAAAGTCAAGCATTTCCTAATACCATTGTGATCTTTTTCTTCTTGAGATAAGAAGTGGTCATGTTTCCTAACAACACACTTTCCATTTATTTGATTTATTAATACAAGTCAACTAATTCTTTCGACTGATAAAAGTCATTCCTTCCCCTATCATCTTTTATTCACCTCTTTTTTTTATTGGTTTGGCAAAATCAAACTGTGGATTTTATGCCTAAGAGTTGAGAAGAGCTCTAGAATTTAACTAAGGAATTGAGCTTAATTTTCAATTGAGCCATGCCACCAATTAAGAATCCAAGAGAGGAGAAATTTAATGTGTTCTGGAAACTTAGAGCAAAAATCTTGCACTTAATACTGAGAAAGGATATGTGGAAATTAAAACAATCAGAAGTTAAGGTTTGAGCTAGAATATTAAAATGAAAATAGGTGTGAACTGTGACTCCATCCCTGTTATTGGGATTATTACCCTATTATTATCCCTCTACGAGTTTTAATCAAGCTACATGTATTGAGGTGTGTGTGTGTGTGTGTGTGTCTGTGTAAAATGTAAACTGTATGTAACAATTTCACTTTTATATTCCTATACTTTATTTCCTGGAATATCCTCTAATGCACACCTGGTATTGACCATTACCTTGAACTATAATGTGACACAAGACCCTTCCTCAACTAAAGGCAGTCATTTCCTTTCCCCTAAAAAAATTATATATATATATATATATATATATATATATATATATATATATATATATATATATATATATATATATATATTATGGCATTTCACCACTGACTGAAAAAAAACAGAAAAGTTAAGGAAAAGAGAGTCAAGAAAGCAAGATTATAGGACCTATTAAGACATTCATTAACCATGTGACTTTGGGCAAATCATTCAATTCAACTTTCAAAACAAGTAACTGAGATTATATTGTGACAATCTCATTCAGCTCTAAAAGGAATCAAATGAGAATTCTTGTATTGCTATCTTGAAATTTTATAACTCCATTACCAATAAAACACAGTGGAAGATCATATCTATCGCATAATTTTCCACAAGTACCAGCCTTTAGCCCAAAATCATCAACCTTTTTTCATAATGAATGTAATCTCTAGACCCAAACCCCATTCATATTTGTCACCAAACCTTTAGAGAAAAGGTATGAAAATTAAAGGTTACTGGAAGAGAGCCTCAACCAGATGGAAATGTGACTGGGAAATGTTTTAACATCTAAAAAGAAATTTTTTAAATACCACACAAGATGGATAATTCTAATATGTGGTGTTCTAAGTTGGACTGTGAACCATAGTTGTCCACTTTTGGTTCAGTTCACTATTATAGCAGAAGATGATATTTCTGTAAAGCTTAAAATTTGGCATGAGAAAACAAAAAGAAAGTATTTAATTCTTATATTTTACTTAATTGAAAAGGAAAACACATTTCAGAATAGATTCTTTCTATGCCACAGAAGAACAACTTAACAGGTTCTTCCATTAAATTGACTGACTTTTCAGTGTTTACTCACTGTGTCTGAGTTATCTCTTTGCATTGCTAACTTGACAACGTTCATTGACTATTGGACAACTGGGTTCCTTTGCCACTATATCACTAGAGCCTATAGCCAAATGATGATCTTACCTTCTTCTGACTTTACTGTAGCTGGTGAAGATTCTTGATGCCAAAAGATCTCACAAAAAAAAAAATACGAAAACAAAGGCAAAACACCAAAAACTGCTTCATTGTATCATTTCCAAATTATTTTACAGGTAGGCTTTATATGATTGACCACTCAGAATTTGATAGGTTTTTCTTTTGTGATGTGAGTCTCAATAACTCTTAAAAGATTCACATTTCTCTCTTCCATCAAAGCCACAGAGATGCAATTTCTAAAGAAATGCCTATGCAATCTTGTGACAGAAATCTCAACCCTGACTCTACATTTAATAATATTGAAATTATTATCATCCAAAGAGCAAACTTTCAAGCTCACCTATTTAACTAGTTTTGACTTAATTTGGGGTGCTTTATTAGCAAATAGTGTAAGACAAAGTAGCTGATATAATACAGAGTGATGTTTAAATTAGTCTACAATTTGCTTGAGCTCATCTAGAACTGCACCAAACAAAGCCATTCAGAAATGTCAGCTGTGTTCCTAACCACTGTAACAAATTGTTGCCTGAATGCTGCACACCTAATGACTTCAAATTAGCTTCACTGCGATATTGCCTGACAGTTCGTTACGACTGTTAGCAACATAGCTGGCGTATCATGACCAATAAATTGGTTTCAGTGTGGGCTGGGAAAGGGACTTCCATCAATTTGATTAAAGAAATTACTGTAGCATTCAAAGCATAAAGACAAACTAGTTTAAGGAGACAGAAATAAGTTAACTGTACCAGAAAAACATTGCTCATGATTCAAAAGCTTGTTTATAAACCATTTGTGGTACAAAGTTCAAGGGAAAAAAAGACCATTTTAGTCCAACATTGACTTGCTCTGAAATTGTAGTTGAATACTTTGCCATAGAGGTTAAAAGAATTTTTTTTCGATGAAGAAAAACTGGGAAAAGTAAAATTTTCAAATCTCAATTGACATTAGGAAAAAAAATATGAAAATTTAATCCATGAAAATTAAAACTAAACATTTAATCAGAATCTTAAGTGAATGTGTAAGAAAGAAAGAAGAGAGACAGAGACAAAGAGAGATGAGGAGTGCAGTAGAGATGGTTCAGTGAATGAAAGAGGGTAAAATTCAGGCTATATCTAGGAAGTGAATTAGAAATTGTTGAATTTGAAAGTAGCTAGGTTCAAACAGTCCAAATCTTGTATCGATAAAAATTTTTAAATGATATTTTGATTTTCTATTGCTACCAAATTTTCTAATGGAAAAAAGGGATTTAATTGCCACAAAATGAAGTTGATATAAATGTTCACAATATATTTTTAGAAAAATGGCAAACACTGTGAAAGTATCATCAATAAAAGAACATTTATAATCTTCTATTTTTAAAATAAAATTATCAAAAATAAAGAATTTCATATATTAATACACTATTATGAGTTCTAAAAGAATTATTGGGGTCTTCTTTGAATATCATACAAAGTCTGAAAATAGAAATTCTGAACATGCATACGAATTGAGCAATATGAAGAAATATATAAAACACCATGCCACACAATCTTTTTAGAAGCTAAGATTCATTTGTTTTTTAAAAGATTTTGAAGAATCAAAAGTGAGGGTTTTGTCTTTTGTTTATTTTATTATTGTTGTTGTTGGTAACGTACCTGGAATATGCTTAGCCCATCCAATGATGACCACCAATTCTCTATCAGCCAGGTCACAGAGGGTAGTGAGAGCTTTGATGTCACTGTCTGGAACAGTAGGGTCAGGCATGGCATAGATCTTCTCCGGTTCAGCCACCAGCAAATGTGAGACAATCTTGTTATCTGCAGGAACGGACCAGAGCACTACAACATCACTAGTAGTATCATCCTCTTTTTTCTCAACCATAAAGTATTCTGTTTTCCTAAACTAATAGTGAATAAAGCATTAGCTTGTAAGTATTCATATTCATTTTGAAAATAAATTTCTTGTAAGTAGATCTTAATATGCCCCAATTATAAACTGTGCTAATCAATAAGGAATGTAATAAACTAATTCTTGGTTTCATAGAGAGATTCTATGTATTTTATTAAAATTATTTCTTGGAAATGGTAAAAAAGAAAGTGATGTCTCATATATGTCTTCATTGTCAAGAGACTATTGTATCATGGATGCTTAGAATTATATTTTTTAAAGGAATGCTCAAAAGGAAACTAATAACATCTATGATAAAATGTAGAGATGACTGCCCATGAAAATCTCAGATACCAAAGTCATTAATTGTCTTAATTCCTTTAAAAAGGGCAAAGGCCATAGTCCTGCTGCCTGGTTGAATGACTGATTACATAAAACCTCAATTCAGTGAGATGCACTAAATAGGAGACTGATTTCCTGCTTGATCATGATATTCTCTGTGTGTGTGTGTGTGTGTGTGTGTGTGTGTTTGTGTGTGTGTATATGTCTCTGCACTCAAACCAGTTTTCCAAATAGAGTCAAAATCAAAATGAAAAAGCATTTAAAAAAAATTGTTGGTTCTACTTTCCATCTTTCTAATATTCTTAAGCTCTTCCTTTGTCTAATACTCTCTTTCCTTCATATTTGTGCACCTGAAAGTTGTGATATGTTTTTTTTTTAACGCCTACATAAAATACAGCAGAGCCAAATGGAAAGCATCACATCAAATGTGTTTTATTGCTTTGGGGCATGTGAGAGTTTATAGAAGGGGTTGTAAAGTCTTACTAACTGAATAATTTCTAGCTGGCCCAATTTTCATTCCCTATGAGAACCATAGTATCTTTTCCTTGTGTGCTTTACCTTGATTTCAAAGGAAATATGAATGGGTCAGAAAAAAACCTGTATGTTTAATTATTACTGCTTTACCTGAAAATATTAAAATTGATAAACATTTTTTTGAAATTTAAAAAAACACAGATTATTCCTTTTCATTTTACTGAAAATATATACTTTTCATAAAATAATCAATTGTATATATTTTGCTTATCTAGAACATCCTCCATCATCATAGAATAAAAGGCAGATTTTTAAAAAATCATAATCATTGCTTCATAGTGATGAATGTGGATGTCATCAGGTTACATCTTTTATGACAAACTAGGACTCTTATCTAGGCTGTGAAGAAACATATCTGTGCTATCCAGTCTATGTTTTTCAATTGGTGTATTTTTTTTTTGGTTTTTGCAAGGCAAATGGGGTTAAGTGGCTTGCCCAAGGCCACACAGCTAGGTAATTATTAAGTGTCTGAGGCTGGATTTGAACCCAGGTACTCCTGACTCCAGGGCCAGTGCTTTGTGCACTGCACCACTTAGCTGGCCCTGGTGTATATTTTTTATCTCCCCCCCCATTAACCATAAATATTCTGAGACATAGATTTTACAAATAGCACCAGTTGTTTTCAGATGATGTAAAGATATACTATGTATTTTCAATCAGATTTGAAAAATTTCAGCTTTAATTGTTCTGATAATGTAATATGAAATCTTTGGGCATGTTATTATACTACGTGGATTGGGAAAAAGAACCAATAAAAGGTAAAAAGTAGAGAAGATGAAATTTCAGTCATTTCCATAGAGGGGAAAACATTACTTCTATCAAAGGACACTTAGATCGAAGGAATAAAGAAATTTAGTTTGTGTTTAAAAACCCCCATCATTCAGAAAATTGAATAGCCATGAGCACTGTTTCTAGGTAAATCTTATTTAATGTTTCCTAATTAGAATCAATAGAACCCAATTTTCATTCTCACGCCTTTGTACTGCACAAACAATCAGTCAGGGTCCAGAAAATCTCCCAGGCTACTTTCTCAGCAAAACAGATTCCCTGTCTCTTGACACTTATCTGACACAATCTGAAAATTAAGTTTTATAAATGTTTGTTACAAAAACACACTAATTGGATGAACTAAGGAAAATTAACATACAGGCCTTTAGATAATGAGCAATGATTTATAGAAGGGTAGTTTATTTCAGACAAATGAGGCCTGCTAAAATGGCTATAAGCTTCTTAAAGGTATTGTATCCCATCTCAGCATCACATAGGGATCTTGAGAAATTCTCTTATGATTCTAACTTCAACAGGGGGATGTGGTCATTTTCCTTTCAGAATGGAATATGTCATTGGTTTTTAAGTGTATATCAATATAAAATAAATGAGAAATAAAAAAAAATCTGAACAACACTGAATCCAGGAAAATGAGAGTAGTAATTAAACTAAGCATTAGTGCTTATTAAATTTTATTGCATTTTCAGAAAGTTTTTATTATAATGTATAAAATCTGCTTAATATAGCTCCAGACTCTATTTCCAGAATACTATAAAGGCGGGAAGAAAAGATGCCAGATTGGACAATTGAAGGTATAATCAACATAATGTTTTTTGGAAAGGCATAAGGAAACTATGCCATATGTTCACTTAAGCTACAATTCCATGTACAACTGGTTGTTTTTCTTTTGACATGGCTAAAATTCCCTGCTTATAAATCAAGGTCTATTTTATTTGCTCCAAAGACCTCTCAATTCTCCCCACTAATTTGCATAGCAGTGACCCCTCCTGGATGCTATGTTTTTGGAGGAAATACTGTATAATGGAGAAGGAAGGAAGGGAAAAGTGATGGTGATTTGTGAATATGATGGTTGAACTACAGGGACAAACTCCTTAGAATTGTATTACTTGTGAATTCTCTGACTGTTGACAAGTGAACAAGAGAATTCAATTATCAGCTCTCAAAGTGTTCTATGACTATCTGATAAGAATTCTGACTTGGCATCCCCAAACTTGAAATGTGTTACACTATTCCAATTAAAATATTTTTCAAAGAACTGGAAAAGACATATCCTGAAATTTCTCTTCATTAATAAGGAAAAGAGAAATGCTACATGGAATAATAAAATCACAGGCTCTTTTAAAATAATTCATAATGCCCATATGAGCATTTTAGATGGAAGTGTCAACCTATGCTTGTTATTAGTGTGGCATATCTTTGTTTTAATCTGTTATTAGCTACTAGGTTAACCTTCTATATCTCCAAATTAATGAGGCCCCTAATGTATTTTCATTCAGAAATTGCTCAGTAAAACTCATTTAGTTAGTGAAAACTACAAAAATCACTTCCTTGTGAAATCTGAAACTAGTAACTCCAATAAGCTAATGATCACAGAATGGTTCATTTTCTGAACCACTGAAAATAAAGACAACATGTAAATACAAAATTTGCACTGCATAAACTACATATCAAGATGCTTTAAAAACAAGAAAGGAAAAGGTGAGAAATTCAAAAAGCTTTTAATGTAAAACTTTAAATTAGCTTGGTTATATCTTGCATTCTCTTTGTAGTAAAACCATAGTTCACATACAAAGAGAACTCCTACTAAAGGCATTGTCCTGGACTGATGTGCTAAGTCAAATGAAAAGCATTCATATGCTGGGGAATCCAAAATATCTAATGTACTTACATGGCTTTTTGGCTGGCTGAACCAGTTGAGGGTTCAGATACGGGCTGTTCTCTGCATCTATTCTGCGTTTGTACTTCTGGCGACCTCCACGAACTCTATCAAGACGCACCCCTAATACAAGAAAAAGAGAGATACTGTTAGATTGCTGAGTAGTATACAATCTCAAGTAACACAAGGGAGAGGTAAATGAGAAGCATCTAAGGAGTTCCTGGGACAGAGAAAGAAATGCAGTTATACATATATAAGAGAGAAAAATGCAGTTAGGGGACTATGAAAGTTAATGTTGAAAAAGCTGGTAGTAGAGATCTGCAGTAAGAGTGTTCTGTTCACTGAGTTGTTTCCCTATCTACACAGGAATTATGATCTAGTAACTGGATGCAGGAGAGCACAGTTACATTTTTCTTTTGCATCAATGAAATGACAAATTGACATTAGAATTTATAGATTTTTGAAGATTTTGTGGTGATATAGAGGACAGACAGTAATGTCTATCATTTCTACAAATCATAGGCATGAGACAAATGTGAACAAGAAGGCAGGTTAGACATTTAAAAACTTGAGAAGTCCTCAAATAATTAACCATTATCCCCCTAAGACTCCATTAAGTTACTCATCAAAAAGTCTAAAAATAACACTACTAATAAAATACAAATATCATGGGGAAAAGAAACATTATTTATATCTTTGAGCAAATAACTTCAACAGTCCCTTTCTAATAAAGGATTGAAAAAAAAGAGAGATTAAACAAGAGGAAAAGATCTCCTGAATGTGGGAACTTCCGCTGGTATTTGGGTTATAAGATGCTTAGCAACTTAGGGTCTTGGAGGATTCCTTATGTCATTGAAAAATTAAGGGACCTTTCCAAAGAAACACATAGTTAATGTGTCAGAAATAAGACTTAAGTATAGGTATTCTTGCCTCCGAGGTGGGCTCTCTATTCAATAAGCCAAGTAACATTGCTTTTTATCAGCTGGAATGAGAAAAATGAAAATCCTGGCCGTATGAGATCCAAGGAGGGAATTGTATCAACTGTAAAACAGGGGACTGGATTAGATGTTCTGTTGTTAAGTAGGTTTGTAACTCTAAATACAATAATTATGAGTTTGAAGTTTGAATATAATCTGAATTTGAAAATTGTGGCTATAACAGAATACATACATGTCACAAGTGATATACAACATATACAGAGCTGAGGACCTAGAGAGGCAAGGTTATATCATTAGGGTTTTTAAATACAGGCAGGCTGGACTGAGTCAAAATGGGAAAGAAATATTAAAACACAAACACACACACACACACACACACACACACACACACACAGTCCAAGTTTCTTTTGTTAAGTCATTTTTGTTATATTGGCAATGCTCAACCATGAGCACTGAACACTCCTATAATGATTTAAATTGTTTTTCATTTCCTTTTTCCCTAATATTTAACTTTTCTTTAACATGTTTTTGAAATTTGAATATCAATTTGCCCTTCATCTCCCTGCTCATTGAGAAGGCAAGCAATTTGATATATGTTCTATTATTTTTCTTTAGGAATGCTTTATTAATATACTAGTAGGAATAAAATGAATTGAATATCATGATCATTCTTTTCTTTTTTTTATATATATTTTTTTCCAAGGCAATGGGGTTAAGTAGCTTGCCCAAGGCCACCGGCTAGGTAATTAAGTGTCGGAGGCCAGATTTGAACTCAGGTACTCCTGACTCCAAGGCCAGTGCTCTATCGACTGTTCCACCTAGCTGCCCCTGTTTCACGTATATGTCAAAGAAAATACAAAGTATGAAAGTAGTGAAGAATTCAATATGTTCAATTCAAATTCACACAGTTTTAAGAAAGCACAAAGATCAAATGTTCAGGTTATAAAATGGCAAAAGATTTTGAGGTGTACCTAGCTAGTAACATATATTTTGGTAAGGCAAAACACACAGGGCTCAAGTCTAGAAAACATAGGTGTTATATTTGTATCAGTGTACTAATCATAATCACCACAGTGTTATCAGGGAATATTTGAAAAATTAAGCAAATAGGAAGGTGAATATAAACCAGAATTTTACAGCATAATTTATCTTCTGAAAGATATTCAACAGTCAAAAATGTTGCTAAATAAATTAAAAATGTTTATTCTTAGTGAAGAAATGACTAGCTAAATAAATGATCACTGACCAACATTTAAGAACTGTAATTTCATTTTAAATTTTTATCTTAATCCTTTTTCCATTGAATGTTAAAATAGGTATTTTTACTCCCAAAATGCTCAATGTTTTACAAATTCTGCATTTCTAAAAGCTTCTCCTTGTGATTCAGCATATTTTTATGAATTCCATAAAGCATCAAGTTTATGAATGTTTTAGAAACATTCAAATCCTTTGAGAACTAAAGGGATTTTTGCAATCTAAAGGGATTTTTGCAATCTCAAATTTTACGGATATTACAAAAATAATTTATATATGCTACAGTTTGAAGCCTATGATTCATTTGTTCTCTACTGTCCAACTACCTCCACCTGACTGGAAAACTGAATTGCACTCCCTGAACTCCTGGGTTTTGATTTGTAAATATTTTACCTGATTGTATTATTCTGGGGCCTCAATGGTTACTCCTTGCAGTCACTTACATACTTCTCCATATAGGTACCTTCTTCTTCTTGAGTACTCTATTAGAATTTCTTAAGTTGAAGGACCATCCTACTTGATTGCATTTTTTGAACTGGAATTTATATAAATCTTTGCTGTTGCATAGTGTTTTATAAATATTATGCCATTTTTTACTTCATTTATTGTATTTGGATCACTAGAATCTGTCTATCTGTCTCTTGTAACTCGGCATATACAGTCACTTTTTACCCAGATATAAAAGAAATTTTGTCTGATAAAAGAGAGAAGTTTAAGTAAGAGTCTTAATCTATATTGCTTTCAAGGAATTCTAGGGATCAAGAAAGTCAGTGGAAAATGGATTTTTGATTTCTGGCTCATGGTTTTTGAATGTTTATCAATGATAATAGCTATCTAATTTGATTGAAGAAAAAGTGGCATCTGAATTATAGAGTGATGTAAAAATATAGCAATGACTGGTAGACACTATATAAACTCCACCTGTCACCCTCATAATGTCAAGAGAAAGGAAAGAACTTGTACTCTGGGCAATATGTTCCATGATGAACTCTAGGGAGAACAAAGACATGGTGAGTCCCACAGAATGAACAATATACATGAAGTGGCAGTAGTAGTGTCGGTTGTGTAGTATGTTGGTAGCTGTCACAGCATTAGCATTAAATAGTCTATTTTAAATCCTATTTCTATTTAATTTCTAGTTTAATTTTTAAAAATTGAAGCTTCTTTGTAAAAAAGACAAATAGATGAAATTCATTAAAAACTTGTAAAACCTCAGTGAGAATTTAAAATTAGCTGGTTCCATGGCTGGACTTTGGAGGCAAAGATATGAAAAACATATTTTGTACCTTTACATATGATTTAGCTGTGCAATACGAAGTTTTTAAATTTCATTGTTTTTTATTAAATTATGTGTTTTATGACTTTTTTATCCTATACCCAATACTTTTTTTTTTAGATTTTTGCAAGGCAAATGGGGTTAAGTGGCTTGCCCAAGGCCCCACAGCTAGGTAATTATTAAGTGTCTGAGGCCAGATTTGAACTCAAGGACTCCTGACTCCAGGGCCGGTGCTCTATCCACTGTGCTCCCTAGCTGCCCCTACCCAATACTTTTAAAAGAAATCTTACACAGTACCAGAATAAATACAAGTAAAAGAAGAAACCCCAAGTTTTGAACTAATGGAAAAGGGGGACCAACTAGGGTTCAAAATAATAAATTTTCTAATGTTTTGTCACTTAAATGGGAAATAAGATTTAAAAAAACCCAGGAATAGGGCAGCTAGGTGGCACAGTGGATAGAGCACCGGCCCTGGAGTCAGGAGTCCCTGAGTTCAAATGTGGCCTCAGACACTTAATAATTACCTAGCTGTGTGTCCTTGGGCAAGCCACTTAACCCCATTGCCTTGCAAAACAAAAAACAAAACAAACAAAAAAAGACCCCCAGGAATTTAATGATAAACAAATCAGCCTAATACATACACACACACACACACACACACACACACACACACACACACACACACACACACACACATTTTGTAACAACAAAGTATATAATAAGTAAAAAGATGAGCTGAGGTCATGTTATGTATCAGTCTTTTTTTTGTCTCAGATGCTTTCTGGATGCTTTATAACAGGTTGTATTATCAGTACAATAATATCAATTATTATCCTTGAACATGATGATATAAAAGAACATATTGCCTTAAAGGTGTCTAAGGCTTTATTCAAACTCCTATGATCCTGATTTCAAGGCTAATGCCCTATGCACTTCGCCACCTATGTGACCCTATGCAAATCACTTAACCCTGACAGTCTCACATCAAGGGCCATCTCAGGTTGACCTGATTTATATCAGGTCACTGGACTCATATGGCTCTGGAGGAGAAAGTAAGGCAGGTGACTTAGCATAGTACCAACTCACTCAAATCCAATTCATGAGTTGGTCATGACATCAGCTCCCTGATGTCATGGTCTTCATTGAATACAATGGACAAATATCATTATCATAAAACTTATGTAGAACTTATAATTAATATGTTCACTACAAATGTGTACATAGGAAATCAAAGCAATTAGTTTAGTATAAATATACCCATAAAAATGCCATTAAGTGGGCAAAATAAAAAACTCATCTCTGAGATAAGTTGTAGAGATATTAAATTTGTTTTCTGTAGTTTAATTAAAAGTAATCCAAAGAGAGTCTTATAAATCATGAAGTTACCATCATGCTCATAGACCTCTCAAGGGAATCTTGGAATCTTTCCCTGGAATGGCAGGTTCAAGTGTGAGTTCTGAAGTTTGGCTTAAATGTCATTTCCTGGCTGTTCCAAACCATTTCACTCATCTCATCATTTTCCTCCCTCTCTGAATAAAATATATGACTATTCATTTGGAATGCCAACTTTGAATGTTCTCACTTTATCCTGCCTACAAGTTGGTCTCCATATAACTTCCCAGCTAACTATACCATGCATCTGGGTATCTCTTCCTTAGTAATTCCCCTTTATGAATTATATTTCCCATTAGAAAGTGAAAGGATTGTTTTGCTTTATATACTTTACTTTAGGAAAGTGCAAGTCACACATCAAACCCTTATTCTAAATGCTCCATATAGCAATATCTATTATCACTTATATTGCCCCACTTTGAGAATGTTCAATGTCACCTGAAAACAAGCTATAATATGAATGTACTTTGACAATGCAGAAATAAACATAAGTGAAAGTTTTACAATAAATAATATTTTTCAAAGATTATTAGCTTCAATTCTTTAAAAAAAAGTTGTCTTATTTATTATATTATTTTGCTATCTCTAATATATTTTGTCCCCTTAAGAAGTTTTTTCTCTCTCAACACATTCAATTTTAATATAAGCCTTTCATGGAAACAAATGTAAAGACTATCAGACTGCCTTCTGTTGGGGGGGGGGGGGGACGACGACAGGGGAGGGGAAATTGCAAAATTCAAAGCCTTGCAAAAAACCGAATGGTAGAAACTACTATTGTATGTAATTGGAAAACAAAAAAATATATATTTATATTAAAAAATGTCTTTTTCAAGCATTTAAAAAAGTCATAAAACAAACTCTTCATGATTCAGGTATTAGTCCTCTTTCTACTAAGGAATAAATTTTTAAGATAAAAGAAATATTGTAGAGGTCAGAGATATTAAATCAAAGAGTAAAGAAACTAAAGTTTAATTTAAAATAAATCTATCATGATATGCAATTTTGCATATCTTCTAGAGTTTCATGGACATACATTTAAGTAATCTAATCTTTTCAATGGAAAATAAGTTCAGATGAAATGTTGAAAGACAAAAAGAAATCCCTCTTCCTCCCATTAAAAAGGAAGGAAATACAGTAAACCCTCTTAGGAACAAATAGCAAATATGTAAAATTGGTGAAAAGTACTACCAAACTGAAGACATATTCCCGGTTCCTGAGTTGTTTTTCTCTTTTTCTTTATATACTACACAATGAATGAATTAGTAATGGGTTATTAGAGTTTGGAGAGTCTTTACTTCCCAGAGACATATGCATGAAGATGATTCAATGAAAAAGAGAATATTTCATTGTTTCCCACATTGTAATTTTTCAGGCTAGATATAACCATTTGTTCAATTTTGAGAAATTCAATTCTAGGTTTATCTTTCTGTCTCCACCTCCCCCCCCATCCTGCCGTCTCTATCTCTGTCTCTCTCTCTCCCTCCATTCCTAAAGAGTGACAGACAATAGATATAGATAGATAGTAAGAAAGATGGATGGATGGATGGATGGATGGATGGATGGATGGATGGATACAAATGTTTTTGTATAGATATAAACATAAAAATATACACACATATATGCACATAACATACAAAAAGGAATTATGGAAATATTCTCTATCTAATAGAATCATCTTCACTCATTCATTTCTGAGATTAAAAAATAAACCCAAGCTCAAATAGCTTTTTACCCTTCATGCACTTTAAAAAATTAAGGAATAGAAATATTTCAAATTAGATTTTATTTATGTATGCATGCAAGTCTTTTTCTATCTATCCATATATCTATCTTTATGGAATATTCTAGGAAAGCAGAAAGAACAGAGGACTTTTGAGTCAGCAACAGTTTCAACTCTCTTAAAAATTCCTACGTAACCTTTAGTATCCCTGGAACTTTTATTTCAACATCTGTTAAATATGCACAAATAAAAGTTACGTTCATTATTCTAAGATAGTAAAGATCAGAAGACATCTCTCTAAATATTTCTCAAGAGATTAACGGCAAAAACAATCTTTCCCAAAGAAAGGGTAGGTTATATTAAGAAAATCAACTGAAATAAATTCAGTAGAAATGGAAATAGAAACTCATTCTTCTGATTGCTAATTCTAAATGTTTTCCATTATATCATGTTCTTGTGAATCAAAAAGATGTAAAAATATTTTTAAATACTATGTAAATATGTACAACTTATGATTGCTTGTTTATATTGCATCATGTTCCAATATAACAAGATCCCTATTTGATCCATCATAGCCATTTGGTATATAACAAATGATCGATGACAACCTAATTTTATAGGAGCTATATTTATTACAGTATGATGAAATTTGACCAAAGTCAAACCCTGAAATTCACTTAACTTTGAGACCATTTGAAATGTAAGCTCCTTGAGTAGGGGAATAAATTTATCTTTATATTCCTAGTACCTACTTGCTGCTTAATATTTATTGAGCATGTGAATTAAATTCTCTGACCCGTCATGCTTTTATCTGGAAAGTAGGAATGACAATACAAGAGCAACCTATGAAAGAGGATATATAGCATGAAATGTTTGTAAACTATCTCATGAACTTTGAGAAAACAGTTTTGCCACATGGGGCAGAAAATATGAATGCACTATTTCATTAATATTCCAGTATTTTCTAGCAATGTCTAGTTCCTTACAAAGGAGAGGGTTTTAATCACTACTTCAAGATATTAACAAAAATATTTGGAAGACTTTTATTTAATGGGGAGGCAAGGGAGAGAAGTAGTCATTTTTAGATTTGCTGCCTCAAAAGACAAAGTGTGCTTTGATTGTCTGTATTTATCAACATTTTGAAATAAAGTAATAGGAATCACTTTACCCCTCTTTTTTCCTATCTTTCCTCCCACCTTCCCATACAATCCAAGAAGCTCAAATTTTGACATCACTGCCATCTGTGTAGACAAGAGAATCAATAATATGGGAATGTAAACAAAATTCTATTTTTGACCTGTGTTTGTTAACCAGTAAAGGAAAGTTTTTTTAAATAAAATTTCTTCCCAAGAAACAAGGTAGCCTCCTACAACTGTACATTATATGACAGGAAACAATGTTAATTAAAGTAATTGGGTATTATTCATGTGGGAACTCACTATAACCTCTAAAAAAAGGGAGAAAAAGGAATTTTAATAGTCAACATTACCAATCTAATAGAGCACTTCATATTGGTTCCTATTTCAAGTACTACATATGCCCACATTGCCACGAGGGAATTACAAATCTTATACATTGTCAGAATTTTTACAAAATTGGGATAGCAAGGTTGGACAGAGAGGCAAAAAAAAAATGCTGTGTGGCAAATAAACACAGAAAGTAAACTAGTTCAGCACAAGGTCCCCTTAGGTCAGCTAATTTTAACACCAAGTCCCTTTTTTAAGACTTTGTGCTCTAATGCAAAATTTTTGATTAATTTTAGAAGCTGCCAAAATTGAAAAGTAAAAAAATACTTCTTAATCATCACAAATAAGCAGTTCTGCTTTTAATGAATTAAACAGTGGTCTCCCTTAGCCAGGTTTGCTCAAATTAGAATAAAGCATATATGATGAAGTTCCTGAACAAAGGTTTGTCAAGAACATTAATTAAATGGATTCTCTGAACACTTCAACAAAGGTACAAGCGCTTATGTTGAAAAGGAACAGATATCTAAGGGCTTACCTCCTATAATATAAGCTAGGTAACTGTTTAGAATAAATGATCTCAAACACAGTTTGCAAAAAAAAGTCCTATATATACTTGGAAAAAGTTGATTCCTTCTAGAATGAAGATTTTCTACACAACTGTGTGGGCTTCACATGCAGTAGGTCAGTTTTTAGAATGAGAAAATATAGTTTTTAATAGTGTTCTTGAATTCTCCAGAGATTTTGTGGGAGAACCATCAAGAAAGGATACTGATCATTTCTTGAGTAGCAGCAGGAAGAGAACCAAGGGCAGATTAGCAATATCAAAAGCAGTAGCAGGAATTTTAGTGGCAGTGCCTGATTGGGTTTTCCTTGGGGACAATATCTTGATAGAGTGCACCAGTTTACCCTAGACAAGTTGTGCATATTTATAGGCTACTGAGTAAAAGAATGAGTGAAAATTTTATGCATTTACACTTAACACCAGAGAGTGGCTATAACATATTGCTATCATCAGGATGCTAGGAGGCAACCTAACAACTCAATCCCTTTTATGCACAGATCCCAAAACATACGAGTTAATTTCAGAATATCCCAAGGGTTTAACCGCGTGGTTTACCATTTTGAATATCTTACATTATGACAATTATAATGATCCCATACATTTAGACAGGGTTGAGTAATGACCAAATGCTTCACATACACAAACTCATTAAACAACACACAAGTGATAAGATGGAAGAATAAAATTAATATAACTTACAGATATTAGAGATGAGGATAAGTAACATCCTCTGACCATGAAGTAACTTTTCGAAGTTAACAGACTGAACTCAAAGCTAAGTTGTCTGATGAAAAGCCCTCCATTCTTATTATTACATCAAGAAGAAGAAATCTAATAATTAAGGATTCACTTTGGATGATATCTAAACTCTAGCATTTAGAAGATCTGAAATCACAGGCTGAAATCCTTGCTGAGCCAAAATGGGGGCAATATTTGCATTGACTGCTTCAATGAATAAGTGTGAGGATAGTGATAATTTAAAACATAAAACTGAGTAAAAGTAGGAACTTAATTATTTGAATTACTTCATCATAAACTACCATGATAAGGTAACTTGGGGGGGGGGGAAGAAGGGAAATCTAAATGGGTTTTGAAAGCATAAGAATATATAAGGCTAACAGCCCTAAATGTAAAGAAACTACCAACCTACCAAACTCCAAAAATGAATTAAAAACAGAAAGCTTGTTAAAAGACATGGCAAATTTAATGAATAAAAAGGTCAAAAATATCAGTTTTTGATATTGCAAAATGTTCAGTTTTTAACCATATTTTATTTACCCTGGGAATAAGAATGATTTTTAACAGTAACAAAAGTAACTAGAATTGCCAGAGGTTGCCCTAATATTCTGAAGCTTCAGATTCCCAAAACGCCAAATTCATAGCTCAAAGGATCTCTTTTATTGAGTCAATGTAAATTAGAGAGAATCAAGGGATCATAAGCTTTATCAATGAATTCTGGATCTTTAAGAGATCTTAATAATCATCTATTCTAACTATCTGATTCTGTAAATAATAAAACAGAGGCCTAGAGAGAATAACTATCTTGCTTAAAGTAACTAAACTACAGTTTGGATCTATGCTTATCATGGATGTAAATGTAAAGCCTACAACAGATTGTTTTCTGATGGGGGAGGAGGGAAGGAAGGGAGGGAAAAAAAATTATAAAATCTTGCCAAAAAAATTACAGTAATTAGAAAACAAAATATTTATATAATTAAATAAAAATGTATCAGAACAAAAAGTTCTAAACTTAGATCATCTTACTTTCCAATAAGAAAGTGTCATTTTCCTACTAGATTAGACTCTTAACTAGTCAGTAGGCAGGTTTTAGAAGAAAGATTTAAAGCTCCATTTGACCCAGAAGACTAAGTCTGCCATGGCTCTTTGGATAACATCCTGAAGACTCCTCAGGAAAGTTATCTATTGCTTTCATGACACATTCTCCAATATATTTGTGTCTATATCAAAGTGCATGTTTTAATCAGAAATGCAAATTGGTCTAATGCATATGAGAGAAGTTCCAAATCACTAGTAATAAAGGAAATACAACTGAAAAAAAGTCATTAGATTTTGCCACACATGGAACAAAAGATGAGTATGAATAAAAATTGGCAAAATTCAAGGCAGGGGCAAAGAGAAGACCATCACGCTAAAACACCGTTGATGGATCTATGAATTGGACTGAACATTCCACAAAAGACTTTTGATTTAAAAAAAATAATTTTTATAGGAGGAAAGCCTTAACTAACACTGGAACTCAAGGAATATAGAATTGTTGATCAAATTTCAATTTATCAGTATAAGGGAATATTATAATCTTTTATGAAAGAACAACAGGAATTCACCTAAAGACAGAGTAACTTGCAAAGAAGAAGAAAGCTCAGTCAACAGTGTAGAACCAAGGGATTAATAAATATAATTGCTACAAAATTTTAGAAAATAGAACTGAAAAAACAATAGGATAAAGAGAATAAGAAAATTTCAAAGTTTTATTCAAAAAATTAGTAAGTTGAAGTCTTTATTTTTGGTCTCTAAATGATTATAAGAAATAAAACACACATTTGCTTTAAATTCATTGTTAATTAAGAAGTTCCTTTATAGAGAGGGAAAGGCATGCCTTATTCAGGATTGCTTATATTCTTGCTCTAAAAAAGATTATGACTGAAATGCTGTAAAGAAAAAATGATCATAAACAAAATGTTTTTACTCAGAAGACGGATCAAGAAGAATAAAAGTTGTTCTATCTGAAGCTTGGAACCCTAAACAGTGACACATACAAGTATAAATTAGGTCATCTGCAACAGGTGACAGGTTTTAATTGAATGTCTTCTGTCTGCAATTCTGACAAAAGGTGAATAGAAATAAATGAGTCTGGCAAGACAGCCCTGAGCCTTACAATACCCAATATCTCATTATTTTTAAACAGCTATCTATAAACTGATGCTGACAAGCTTTGAACCTTTTATTTCTGCTCAAGACGTGGTGGTTGTGAGGGGGAAAGGGAAGAGGGACATCCAGAATGTTACATTAAACATGCAATACAAACCATTATCACCTATCCAATGTAATTAAAGAAAAGCTCTATTCAAAAGGCACTATTTCTTACTTTCATTTCTGTCAAAAAAGGGCTTGCGTTGCATTGCTAAACACAGGACCGTTAAAGAAATACAGACAAATTTTTCCTTACCACTTTTCACCAGTAACATTTCTCAGGAAGTATTAGCATAAGTTTAGTTGATGTCAATTTGAAACCTTTGCTCATTTAAACCCAAATTTCTATGGTTGCTTCATTCCCATGTGAAGAAGGTTATGAATTGGTAAATGCCAAGCAGGGTTATATATTAACAGAAGAAAAAAGTCATCAACTAATTCACAATTAAATGTGACAATAACACTACTAAGGACAAAATAATAATGAAAGAAATAATATAATGCACCTCGTGGGAATGTTCTGTATAACCTGAGGCATGGATACCATTTATGTAAAATAATAACTTTATGCAAAAATAATTGAATATGAAAGTAAACAAGGAAGCTTTCAAGATTTTGATTTAAACCTCAAAACCAATATCTCATCTCATAGAGAGAAGTATATAAGGGTCTCCTGGGCAAATAATGCACTTAAGGGAACACAAAGATTAAAAAAACAGAAAAAAAATAACAGACCAGTGAACTTGATCTCTGCATAGTAATATCTAAATCACAGTAAAAATTCATGAAGCTATTTAAAATTCAAAACATAAGCTAGTAATAGTTCTTGTAAGTAAGAATTCTCTTAAACTTTAGCCTATTTGCTTCTAAGGGATAAGGAGATCAAAATAAAAATGCATGATAAACTTTTGTTTTTTTCTTTCCCAAAAATCAATAAGACTATTATTTTTCCCAAATAATTCTCTCTCTCTCTCTCTCTCTCTCTCTCTATATATATATATATATATATATATATATATATATATAGTGACATAAAATATTATTAAAAGATAATCCAAGTGACATTATAAATAAGTTATGAGAGCAAGGAAGAATTTTTTTTCCACATACTGATATAGGAACAATTCATGAGCAAAAACAATAGAGGATCATAGAAGAAAAAAAAGCAAAATTTGATTGCATAAAATATAAATGCTTTCAACAAATAAAAGTAATAGAGAACAAGATAAGGGAAAAAAATCTTTGTAGCAAGTTTCTATGATCAAAAGTTTCATTTCTAAAATTAATAAGAAAATGATCATATGTCTAAATTTACTCTATTGATAAATTGATAAAAAGGATCAAGGGCTATGAAGAGGCACTTTTCTAAGGAAGAAATCCAAGATATTTAAATCCATATAAAAATGTTTATTTGCAAAACTGATAGAGAACTCGAAATTAAGGGGAGAGTTGAAGAAAGATGGAACAAATTATGGTATAATGTATATTGCAGTAAGAAATGATAAAAGGTAATTTTGGGAAAAACTTGAAAAGTTTATTGGAAATTATGAATAATGAAGTGAGAAATCTTTAACAAACTATATAATAACAGCACTAAGTAAGATAAACAATTTTAAGGACTTAAGAATTTTTATCAATGCAATGAATAACCAAGATTCCAGGAGAAAAAAAGAGGAAAGCATGCCACATCTGTCTGCTGTTCTTTTCCATCCTTTTTCCTACAGCTATTAATATCTTAGATTTCTTCCTTAGAAAACTGCCTGTTTATATCCCTTGACCTCATTTATCAATGGCGGGGTGTATCTTATTCTTATAAATTTGAATCAATTCCTCATCTATCTTGGAAATGAGAATCTCATCAAACTTGATAAAAAAAAATTTATGTCATCTGTTCTTGTTATATCATCCGTTCTTGATGGTTTAATTATCACCTCTGTATATGTCTTCTAAATCTATAGATAGGTCCAGTGTAATACTCTGCTCCAAATTTCATTCTCACATCTATAACTATATACTGCATACAATCACAGAGGGTTTTTGCTGCCATTTCAACTCAACATGCTCCTAACATTTTTAGCTCAAAATCTGGTGATCCTCTAAAACTCAATATTCCCGATTGAGGACACTAAGTTCCTATATATCCAGACTGAAAAAGTCAGTTATTTTTGTATTTTCTTTCTTTCACCTACTCTTCTAGAGAATCAGCTGGTGAATTCTGTCAAGATCAATCTATTTCTCCAGTTTCTTCCTGTCCAGTCTTTCCCAATCATTAAGTCAGTTAACAACCATTTTATAAAGTACCTACTATGTGCAAGTCACTGTGCTAAGTAGTAGGAAGAGACGAAAAACAGTCTTTGCTCACAAGGAACTTATCATCTGTTGGAGATCAATATAAATAAATAAACTGGAGATGACCAAGAAGAAATCAGGATCAGGAAAGGTTACTCACTGAATGAAGTTCCTAAGCTGAGGTTTGAAAGAAACCAGGAAATCAAATCATCACTTTATCAATTTACATAGAACATTGACCCGATATCAAGATGAAATGTTTGATCCAAGTGTAGATTAAGAAAAACTTCTAGGGACTTCCAGGGTAGAGCCAAGATGGTGGTGCAAAGCTAGAAAAATCCTGAACTTTTCCTGAAGCAACATTGAATGAAATCTCTAATCAGAACCTAAAGTGATAGAACCCAACAACAAAACAACAACAACAACAAAAAAACGCAGTGAAACCTTTTTAGTGAGATATCTTAGAAGAATTTCAGGAAAAGGTCTATTCCATAGGTAAAAGAGCAGCAAATCCTACTTTAGGAGAGAGAGCTGGGAATCCAGTGAAAGGTTTTGAGCCACAGCACAGCTAAGGTCCTGGCATAGCTTTGCCAGAAATAAAGGTCCCCCAACTCCAGCTCGGAGACCAATGCTTCAAGCCCTGGTAAGTTGGTGAGGGGTTGTGCTACCCTAGTGGAGGAAGCAAATCAGAATTACTGCAAATGGCACAGTGAAAAGGCTCCCAGCCCACAGAAAAAACTAACTTGAGACTATATACCCTATACTGCAGGAACAAAGCTCAACTGAAAAAATGACCAGGAAAAACAAAAAAAAGTACTAACCGTTGAAACTACTATTCTGCTGGGGGTCAAGCACTTCAGAAAAGGAGAGCAATAACAAAATGCCAAATGTAAAGGCTCTAAGGGGTTGGTCAAGTGGTATAAATACCTCTTAGGAAAAAAGACTGACTTGGAAACTAGATCTAGAGGAGATAATTCATGAAATAGTGATCTATGGAAAAGCAATGATCAGAAAAAGAGCTTGGACAATAATATGCAGTAGATTGTCATGAAAACTGCCCCAATATCCCAGAACAAAAACATAAAATAGTCCATAAAAGAATCCCAGAAAGAGATTCCATAAGAAAAATCTCCAAGAAATACTGTAGTCAAATTTCAGAAAGCTCAGTTAAAGGGGAAAAGCTGTCAAAAAGAAGCAACTTCTATACCAGGGAATCACAGTTAGGATTATGCAGGACTTAGCAGGTTCCACATTAAAGGATCATAGGACCTGGAATATGAGGGAAAAGTCATTATAACCAATAATCAACTACCCTGCCAAATTCAGCATATTTTTTTAATTATAATCAATTTATATTACATTCTCTGTCCTAGTACCCTCTTTAAAAATACAGTCCTGCTGGTCTAAAACATCATGTTAAGCGTATTCACTCAAGACTAAAAGTTTGATTAAATAAGAAAAGAATACCATCTAGGGTTGAAATTCCTACTCAACCTGAGTTAGTTTCAGGGGACAGAGGGAAAAAGATAGAAAGGAAAATAGTACAAATTGTGTATGAAAATGAACCTAATTTCCAATGCCTCTTCCACTATGGAACAAATCATGGAAGATTTTAACATGGAATAAAGTTTCTGAGAATACATGGCTATGAATTGTAATCTTAACTAAATATAGGCATTTGTTTTTAACTGACTATGCTTATTTATTGTAATAATTATGTTTTTACTTTTTTCTCATTGGTGGCAAAGTAGAGGAAAATAGATTTTTGTTCATTGTAAATTACCTCAAATGACCTTTACTTGGTAAGTGGTTTATTCTTGACAAGAAAGATAGAAAGAAGACACAAACCGAAACATATGATTTAGGATTTAGCATGAAAAAAGGAAAAAAAAAAATCAAGAATGTAAATTTTGGATATATGCTATAAAGGAGGGAATATACTATTAAGACATGATTCCTCAATAACTGCCTCTAAGATGTACTAACAATGGTGACAATGAGATGAATCCCTTAAGTTCTGGGCTAATTATCTTTATTTATAAAAACAAAATTAATCATTACGCTTCTTCCTTCAGAGGAAAAAAACATTTGGAAAATGTTAACCTGTATAAAACAAACTACTTTCTATTATTTTTCTTCTTATATCCTAGAAATATAACAGGGAAAATGAGTTTAAATGACTAAGAAAAAGGCAAATATACAAAGCAGATACCCTTACAGTGAGGTATAAAGGGTATTTCAACACATCATTTCAAAAAAAAATCTTTATCATATTAGAAATTTATTATCCTTGGGAAATCTTAATGAAAAAAATTATTCCTTTTGTGTTCTGTTACTTGGAGGCAGTAGGATTATTTTTTGCAGCCTTTGTAGTCCTATAATTACATGAACAGTTTACAATAACTCAAAGGGTAGAAAGGACCTGTTAAAAACAGTTTTTAAACCATACTAAAAAACTGTATAGAAAAGCCACTAAGCTTCAAAAAGTTAAGGGAAGATACAAGCCAAAGACTGTTAATAAACAAGGAATGAAAGTCTGCCTATTGTTTATAAAGAACGTAGAGTATACTTCTAATTTGACTCAGCCTGATGAATTTCTTTATTCATAGTACAATTAGAAGACCCCCCCCCAAAAAAAGGGGGGGAGGAGAATGTCCCAGAATACAATTGCAATCACAAATATATGTTGCTTACTATGTATTTACAGAAGAACGAGGAAATGGACATACTCTCAATTGTATTCTGGAAGATTTAATATTTATGGGAGACATTTGTGATATGTCTATAGGTACAAACTAGTATAATGTATAAACAACAACTCAATAATTAACTAGTAGCTAAACTGAATTAATTGAAATGTTTTCAAAATATGTGGCTATTTTTTGGAAGTTAATTAGTTTATCTGTAGACATAACAAAAATGTCTTCTCCCAATTGTACTTTTATTATATTCTATAGAAATTGTTATTTCAATATTAATCTTCAAAAACTTTAATTGCTAGTTCATGTGATGGTAGTTGTATCTGAAAAAATTAACAAATCAAAAACCACTTTGGAAAGATACTTTAATTGATTTTAGTTTCATTTTCAGTAAAATGAAAATTAATTAAGGGCAGAGACTTGTTTGCTATTGTTGGGCTGAACTTCTTTTGCCTTTGTATTCTCAGCAACATATGATAGATTATAATAAATACTTATTAAATTTAATGTGTAATGTGTCTGCATAATATGTCCTCCCAAGTCTGTGGACTTGTTCATATTTTAAGAACCCTCCCAAAATGATGTGCTCTTGTTTGGCTACATAAACAGAGCACAGAAACTGGAAATCCTTGAGAAGAACTTGGAGTAATATCTACTTCAAAATTTACTTCCATTTGGGTAATCTTCCTTCTTGCCAAAATAAAGCTTCTCTCTGTTTCTGCCTCTGTCTCTGTCTGTTTGTCTTATCTTTCTCACTCTTTCCCTCTCAAAGAAGACTCATAGAAGAAAGTTAATGAAGAATTTTATAACATCTGACAATATAACACAATATGGACAACAAAAATACTCTATATACAGTATTTCATTTTGTATGTATGGATAAGGAAGCAAGAAATTAGGAAGTGTGGGAAAGAAACAGAAAAAAAGGAAAAATATAAAAATCTCTGGATAAGATATAGCTGTTTAAGTTATCTAGGCACCAAATGTTTATCATTGTTTTTGATTTGGTCAAACCCAAGTACCTAGTATAAAATCTCAAATGTGATAAATTACCTAATAAATGTACATAGAATTACTTTAAAAATTTTTTTATTTATTTTCATCAATATGCACATATATGAGTTTAAGTTACAAAATTTCCCTTCATTGGTGAACAGTCAAGTTAGCACTGTATATACATATTTTGATAAACATGTTTACTGATGAGTAATTTTCAGTATAAGGATGTACAAAGAATTCACACTGCATCATTTCTTGCTTATTAAGTTTTTGCATATTTAAATTGGCAATAAGAATGGGCTTTAAATTATAGGTCATAGTATCATGAAAATGTCTTAAAACTTAACATTTTGGGGCAGCTAGGTGGTGCAGTGGATAAAGCACCAGTGCTGGAGTCAGGAGTACCTGGGTTCAAATCCAGTCTCAGAGACTTGATAATTACCTAGCTGTGTGGCCTTGGGCAGGCCACTTAACCCCATTCTCCTTGCAAAAAAAAAAAAAAAAAGCAACATTTTTAACCAGGGGTTACTCCAACAAAGGTAGATTTTGAAACATTTTGACATTATGCTAGATACTATGCCTTTTTGACATATTTTCCCTCTAACAAATTCCATTTTGCTGATTTTCTCTGACCTACATAAAAACTGAAATTTTGTCTATGTTTACAATAAATTAACCCAAAGTCTATCAAAGCATTCAATTATTATTGCCAAATGTTTTCATCTATAAACAAAAACAGCCTTACCAAACTTTAAGCATATTGACAATATTTGTTCAGCCAAGTGAAATGTACTAAAATTTACCAGTCAATTCCTGATTCCTTTATTGGACTCTCAATCACTAAGGTTGAACCAAATGAATCATACTTTGGGGATGAGCTAGCAATAACCACCTCAATACAAAGGCCTTGTTTTTGGAATCTCATAATTTTTGGAATCCCAGAGACCATCATGTCCAACCCCACTATTTTCCAGATATATATGAGGTCTAGAATGGGAAAACAACATATACTATTTAGGGAACAGAGCCCACATTGATATATGTATGTGTATGCATGTATGTATGTATGCACACACACATACATACATACATAGGCATATGTATATATATATATATACAAACAATAACTGAAGACAAAAGTATCTGAGAAATAACCAACAGAGACAAGATCAAGTATTTCATTTTCAAATTAATTTTGTAATATTTTATTAATAGGTTATACTCTGACAATTTTGGCAGGAGCAAACTTGAGCAGCAATGGTAAAATAAAAGCAAGGAATTTTGTAGGAATTCTGAAGAGGAACAAAGGCTAGTTGAACATATTTAATAAAGAAAAAGATATGCTACAGTGAAACAAAAGATGGTTAAGGAAAATAAAAACACATCTTCTTCCTTAATACACACCCAATAAATAAACCTATTTCCTAAGGCATTAATTATCCTGAGTTCATTAGCTTCACCAGACTGTCAATGATGGAACTACCCCTCCACCTCAAATAGAAAAGGAAAAAGAAAAAACCCTATTCTAAATCTTCCCACTTCAATTAATCAACTGTCATCAAGATAGTTTCAAATGTAAAGACAAGATGGTTTATACTCTGTGAATATCTTTGGTTGACAGCTGAGATAGCCACACTCAACAGGAGTCAGTCCATAGGTCGACTTCGTCCAGAAGGATCCAGACCAAAGCTAAAAGATTTCAGTTCTACATACAATTGAGGATTCTAGATGGAGTCACACCCTTGAGAAGAACTTCTATTCACAATGCCATTTGAGAAAAGAGACTGATAGGAGATAAAGAATACATTCCAGAGCAAAGAAAGAACTCCAGGAATAAACACAGACCCAAGATGATGTAGAAAGAACTCAAGAAAGGAGGTGGGTTGAAGTTGTTTGAAGCTTTAAGTCAGAAAAAGATTATTAACTACAGACTCATGAGTATTCCTTTTAGTCACAAACATTCTCTACATAAATACTTAACACTTTAAGTTGAGTCTAAGTTCACTCTAGCTCAGACTATTTCTATATGTGTAGTATAATAAGTATCTCTGGCATTTTTTTTGGTGGGGGGAGTATGATAAGGGATGTTTTACATCAACTGTTTTGATTATGTTGTTTTATAAATACTTTCTTTTAAAAACTAATTCCATCTATGTAAAAAATGAATGGAGAACATGGTAGTCAATCCCAGAGAACACTAAAAATTGGAGAAATTTTAGGAATAAAGCTAGAACCCTTTAGGGGAAATACTTATCCACCTTTTAGTAAACTGAAAGAGGGAGTTAGGGAAATCATATGGTATATTATACAATTCTCTAGAGCAACTCCCTAGAGTCACTCACTCAGCATGTTTCAGGAGCTATGCTTAAAGTAAGGTCTTCCTATCTCTGAGGGCAGTTATCTATCTAACACATCATATTATCTATCAGATATGAGTGTATGTATGTATGTATGTTACTTTCATGTGTTGACATATGTATCTTTAGATTGTGGGTACCCATAGATTAAGGAAGAATTGTAAGATATAAACCAAGAAAGAAGAATCATTATGGTTTCTTGAGGGACAAAAAGAGATAAGATGCAACACTCCAAACTCAAACATAAGACTCAGAGAATCTAGGGTCTGTGTCCTATTTAGAATCTTAGTATTTTCTCCTAATATGCTATATTGACTCCTTTGCAAATTCCAATATCTTTGAACATGTTTTTCCTCATTTACTCAAGTTAGAAATGGAATTGAGTGTCTGTTTTGCATGTCATTTTAGGGTCTTAATCCTTCAATAGGAGTCCTGATGAGTACCCACAAAATATTTCCAGAGAAACTGTACACTGCCTGCTCAGTGCCCTGAATATCACCAGTGCAGGGAATTGAGACAAGAATCTGAAACCAAATCTAAGTATTCTGATCCTGCAGGTTAGGAAAAGCATCAAATGGACCAAGTTGGTAAAGAAACGCTTAAATTTCACAATTAGACTTTAATCGTACACTATTAAAAAGGAAGCTGCTTGGATTTCATCTAAAATTTCATATACAGGGTTACCATATATCCTAATACCTAACAGGAAAATCCTAAGTCATTTAATTATTTTAAAATACACCGAATATTCTAATTTTGTAAGACCTAAATCTATGGGAATCCCATGATGTACTACTATTCTGTTTCAGTTCAGGCAAACGCAAAGAAGGTCAAGCATTTGATTTTACCATTATCTATCTGTTCCCACTTTCTAATCTTTTATCATAACATGTACTGCCATGCCTAACAATTCCTAAAACCTATGAATCATCCTCCCCATAACCTCCTATCCATCCAACTCTCAATATTTTTTCAGGCCATCATCTTTGCCTTCGTTATACTCGCCTCCACACACAATCCAGGGAAAGAACTAACTTCTTCATTATCTTTTGCTCTCAAACTCCTTGCCTATAGTACTATTATTGATCATATCTTGCAAAATCCCATCCCTAATTTGTTCTTATTTATGTGCTGTTGAAGAGTGCTAGAAGTAAGTCAATCACTACCACAAAATTATAGCTAATTTCAACTGGCCCTCACTGTTAGGAAAGCCCTCCTTCTACTATCTCTCAGTATATTTTCAAGCCTCCTACAAAATTGTATATTCCTATTTTCTATGACAAAGAATCTTGACTCTTCCTAACTAAAACCTGAGGCCGTCTGCCGTAAGCTCCCTCTTATCCCCGGTTCATCTCCCATCCTCTTGTTAATTCCCATGATCTCGCTCTCCTTTTATTCTGTGATTAAGGTAGTCCTTTTCTACATGTACTCTTGATCCCATTCTTTCCTGTGTTCCACAGCAGATTGTCCCTATTATCCCATCTTTCTCTTTCTAATCTTCTATCCTTTACTATTTACTGGTTTTTACCTAGAGGCTGGAAAACATGACCATACATTCTTACATAATCATTACTAGATTCTATCATATCAATCAATCAAGTACTTAACAACTTCCCTTTCCTTCTCACTTAAACTCCTTGGAAAAAACAAATCTGTACTCTTGTACTCTCATGGCTCTCTTTTAAACATTTTGCAAGAATTATTATTTGATTCTGTCTACCCTAAAAGTCATCTAAATTCTTAAATCTTTTCAAATATCTTTCTAACTCCATCACCCATATGGCACTTGTGATATGTTAAATTTTACAGTTATCCTTCTTAAATTTCTTCTTAGATCTTTGGGATCTTGATTATGTAATTCAACATAGTAGCAATTTTTCTCAATTTTATGACATCTACAAATTTGACAGTGGATTGCAAGGAGGAAAATTCCTGAGTTAACAATATTTACGAATAATTAACAAAGCTTTCTATTAGAAAAGACTTCCTCCTTTAAACCACTTGGAAAAGATAACTTTAAAAAAAAAGAAGGAATTTGGACCTTGAAAAGGAGTTAATAATAAATCATATTATTTAAAGCAAGAAAGATTGAATCATTGTGAACTTTTACTTTTATAGTTAAAAATATGTCTATCAAATTGCTTATGAGGACAAATTTATGGAAAATATCCAAGAGTAAAGCTTTGTTCTTATTAAGATACATGAATATGTATGTAATTTTAGCCAGACTAAATTATCCCAAAAATGAATAAATAAAAAAATAAGGACAATAATTGTTGTCAGAAGAGAAGCTTGTTGAAAACAGTTATGTACAATGATTCAAAAAGCTCTTTAATAAAATGGTTGACTATAGACCAAAGGGGAGAAAAACGCATGAAATTTCAAATTTTCTTTTTTCTTTTTCTTCCCACTTTGCTTCTCTTTCACATTTTTCATAGAAAAGGAAAGTTAAGATGAGCAGAAAGATTAACAAAGTATGGGTGGCATAGTTGAAAGAAGCGAAAAGGTAACTATGAAGCTATGATTTTAAGAATGAAATATGCTTATGTCTAATTCATGGCTGTCTACCTGAAATATTTCATTCCTGGTTCACATTAAAGACTTTAGCAACCGAAACTGGATCTTTCTTGACATCACTGACTCAAAAATAGTAGATTTTATAAGAACTTGGATAATCTAAGCAATATTTTTCCAATATGGAATATTGTTTATGGGAGTGGTAGTGAAGGGGAGAAGGAATATGACCTGTGATATTACTGATATAGGGAAATCAAAGAATGAAGTCTTTATATCAATATAGATGAGTATTAACTCTGAAACTTTTGGTACAGGAGAATTATGAAAGCCCTGAGAGATTAAATGTGTTCAAAATCACTGTGTCAGAGACAGAACTTGACCAAAGTCTTTTAGATTCAGAGGCCAGATTTCTAATCATTTGGCAACATGGCATCACATCACTGTGTGTGTGTGTGTGTGTGTGTGTGTGTGTGTGTGTGTGTATTATTTTAAATGAAAAGGATTAGTGTGGAAAAAAAGAGAACTGAGAGACTGCATGAACATTCTTATCAATTTTTGAAGGGCCCTACTGTAAAAATAGAATTAAACTTATTCTACATCAGTGTAAAATATCAGAATTAAACAAAAAAGCACAAGTGGCAGGTATTGGGTTAACTTTCTAACCACTGAATCTACAAAGTAACAGAAGAATAATCTTCATAAGATAGCAACCTTGACAGGGATTCTTGGTTGTACTCAAGCATAGGTTTGATATCTATCTGAGATGCCAGAGAGGAAATTCCTATCACAATAGAAGCATTTGATCTGAGGTCCATTAAGTAGGTTTTACTTATACACACACACAGACACAGACACACACACACACACACACACGCACACACACAGACACAGACACACACACACACACACGCACACACACACACAAACCTGCATTTCAATGAATTTTTCCTTCATAATCTTTCTTATTTTATTTTATACATTTAAGAATACTACCCTAAAGAGTCCATAGGCTTAATTGGACTATATTTGCCTTCCATGAGCTTGTAGTATATGATCTCTTTCTCTTCCTCTCTCTAACCAAGAATTTTCTTTCTTATTGTTCTTTGCATATCCTTTCTATTATCATCAAAAGACTATGAGAAAGAACTAATAATGGAGTTTTAATAATAGATGATGAATGACCAAGGGGCTCACACAATATTCCAAATGAATCTAATGATAATGACGTTTTTCTGAATCTTCATTTCTGTTCCATATGTGAATATATAAAGTTCTGAGGTCTAATCATTGTTAACAGACCATTCCCTTAAGGCAGTGGACATAGACTATTATATGTCAAAGGAAAACATAGGGCAATCAAGATGGTTAGCATGGTTTCAATTTTGTAACAACAAAATAACAAAACCTTCTCTAGGATATTTTGATATTTTTCAATCTGAAGAACTTCAATAATTGAGATAATGCTTTGTTAAGTCACAAGGCAATAATTATCCATGACAGAATCATATGAAGATATATGAAATTATATGAAAATAAATGAAAACTCTCCAAAGGGCTAAATATTTAACACTACTACTAAGAATATAAAATAAGAATTTTTCTTCATCAATTCAAAGCCACAATAAGAAGTGGCACCTACTTTTAGAGAAAGAAAGATGAGCAATTGGGATAGCTAGAAAGCACAGTGGATAGAGTACTAGGTGGAGACAAGAAGACTCATTTCCTAAGTTCAAATTTAGCTTCTGATGCTTACAAACTGTGTGACCTGGAAAAAGTTATTTAATTATGCATGGATTTCCTCAGCATAAAATGAGCTATAGAAGGAAATGACAAACCACTTTATTATCTTTCCAAGAAAATCCCAAATTAGATAATGTAGACTTGGACATGACAAAACAACAAATGAGAAATTGTAGTTTATTATTATTTCCTCTTTAGTTAAATTTCCTCTTTTGTAAGGATAAAAGTTAAAGAAAAGATAGTGGTAGCTTAACACATTATCTTAAACTCCGTTCTATCACATTTTCATTCTCCAAAAACAATGGTCAGGTCTAAGTTAATATCAAGATTTTCCAAAGGGGAAAAAGGGGAAACATTAGGTCATATAAGTTCTAAAGAATACAGGCAGCTAAATGACACAGCAGATACAACACTGGGTCTTGCAGTGAGGAAGTCCTGGATTTGAATCAAGTCTCAGATCATTTAAAATGAAAATATTAACAGCATTTATCTCCCAGGGTGGTCTCAAGAACAAAATAAGATGATGTTTTTCACAAATTTAAAAGTGTTGGGGGTGGCTAGGTGACACAGAGGATAAAGCACTGGCCCTGGAGTCAGGAGTACCTGGGTTCAAATCCAGTCTCAGACACTTAATAATTACCTGTGTGGCCTTGGCCAAGCCACTTAACCCCATTTGCCTTGAAAAAATAAACCTAAAAAAGTTTTTTTAAGTGTTATATGAATGCTAGGTATTATTCACAGTTATTACTACTATTACTACTACTACTACTACTACTATTACTACTACTATTATTATTATTATTATTATTATTATTATTATTATTATTATTATTATTATTATTATTCAGAGAAACTTGAATATTTCCTGAAAATTCCTGTGAAATTTCCTGTGGAAATATGTGTGAATCTATATTTTTAAAAAAAGGAGATAATTTATTGATTGCTTTATTCATTCAACAACCATTATTTGCCATCTACAATAGATCCTAATTAATCTGTGATCTATAAATTCTAACAATTATCTGCAGTCGTATTATTGAGTGAATTAATAAATGAAAAGAAAGCAAACAAGTCACACTTAAACCTTTCTCACTATAAAAACATTTAGGGGCAGATAGGTGGTGCAGTGGATAGAGCACCAGCTCTGGAGTCCAGAAGACCAGAGTTCAAAAGCAGCCTTGGACACTTAATAATTGCCTAGCTGTGTGACCTTGGGCAAGTCACTTAATCCCATTGCTTTAAATAAATAAAATTTTAAAAATCATTTAACATTTGTAAGGCAGATAGCTCAGACCTCAAAACAGATTAGATACTTTTTAAATGCATATTCCCTTCCTTTTCTTTATCATACTAGAAGTCACAGTAATATTTATTTCTAAAAATTTCTAATCAGAGTTTTAGTAAGCCATCAAATATTTATTAAACATGCAAGATACTAGCTAAACATTCCCTACCCTAAAGGAGCTTTTACTCCATTGGGAGACAGGAGAAAATGTGTTGGTGTTTATAAAATAAAACATTAAAAAAAGATGAGATGATGGTGAGGAATTGGGGGGGGGGGGGAGAGAGAGAGAGAGAGAGAGAGAGAGAGAGAGAGAGAGAGAGAGAGAGAGAGAGAGAGAGAGAGAGAGAGAGAGAGAAGCAGTTAGGGGAAACAGAAATTACTTTAAATAAAAAGTGCGAATTGAGCTTTGAAAGAAAATAGAAATTGAGAAGGGGTGTTAATGAGGGTACAAATTCTCTGCACTGGGTTCAGGAACGGCAGATTAAATATTCAGGATAAAATTCAGTCTAGAAGGTCAACTTGGTTGAACACTCACCAAAAAGTAATTAAGTATATATAGTATTACTCTACTGGACCTGGAACAGTAGGTTGGAGTCATGTTTTAACAGGTTTTAAATGCTAAAGGAGGTGGTATATGAGACCCAGAGTTACCTTTTCATTTTTCAATGAATAAACTCTGTCATTCTGCCATTCATGTTCATTCATTTAAATGTAACATGTGTGGATAAAATTCAGCTTTTCTTATAACCCCTTTGAACTGCTGTCTCCCAACCTCTACCCTAGCTCACTCCTATCAAATTTCTCTATTTTATTGAGAGTATGACCAACCTTCAAGTCACCTAAGTTCTTAACCTTCCTGGTCTCCTTCATCTCCCTCCTACCACATATCCAATAAATTAGCAAGAATTTTCAAATCTACTTTCACAAAGATCCATATTTGTTCCTTTCTCTCTATTCATAGCATCAACCCTTCATTTCAACTCCTCTTTACCTCTCATCTGGATAACTGCTCCAAGAGGCTCCTAATTTGACTCTCTATGTCATCTGTCCTCCCTCAGTTTCATCCTCCACATAAGTGTCAAAGGGATTTTGCTGCTGTACAACCTTTATGTATCACTTTATGCTAAAAGCAAAACATCAATTTCAACTCATCCTATTTCTTCCTTTACTCCTTAATTATATAAAAGGTCTAAGTAGAAAATAAAATGGAGTCACAGGAATAGGAAAAATTTTAAATCATAGGATAATAGAAATTAGAGAAGTAATCTTCAAAATCATCCAGTTCAATGCTCACTTTTGCAGATGGGAAAACTGAGATTCAAGGAGGGTGAGTGATTTTCTCAAGTTAAAATAAGTTGTAAGTCTTTTTTTTAAAACTGTGAATCATAGTTCTGTTGACAAAAACATTTAATGTTGTGACCACAGTTACTTTTACTAAATAGCTTTATCTTTATTTTTCTTTAATTTAAGTTATAGTTGAAAATGTATGGATCAAACTGGCATATAACAGATCTGATTTTAATAAATGTGCAACAACTTAAAAGTAGATATAACCTGTGTGAGAGATGATAAGAATGATGTCCAGGAATCAGGAAAACAAAAATACTAGGAATATAGCAAGTTCATTCTTATCTTAAGTGGCTATTTTCTTTTAAATAAGGAACTCCTACATGTAGCAAAAAAAAAAAAATGAAAGAAAGAAATTAATCCCTCATTGG
Source organism: Macrotis lagotis (assembly GCF_037893015.1). Classification (NCBI taxonomy): domain Eukaryota; kingdom Metazoa; phylum Chordata; class Mammalia; order Peramelemorphia; family Peramelidae; genus Macrotis; species Macrotis lagotis. The sequence continues at coordinate 119,760,790 of NC_133659.1, forward strand.
GCTGCTACTGAATAGAAAGTTTTGTTCAAGTGACTCAAAATGAATAACAGTTCCTTGGCCATCTCAATTAACATGTGGAAGACTTGTAGTGATCTGTCTTCTTCTTCATTGTTATTTCTCAGCTCTTTGACCAAAATGGACAGTGCTTTATTGTTAATTGTGATTTTCAAAAAAGAAGAGAAAAGAAACAGGAAAATGGGCCAAATCAATTACAGACCTTGGTGAATTCCTCAAGTCGAAGCACAACTTTAGTGTTTTAATTAAATGGAAATATAGACCTTTTGTTTAAGGGTACTAAAAAGACAATTCAAAACTTCAAGGAAGATTGTTTTTGGTGGTTTTTATTGTTTGATTTTTTTTTATTAAAGAGTGAAAGATACCAGAAAGTGCAGGAATGGGTGATTTCATTTTCAAAGCAACCATGAAATTTATAACCTCCTTAGGTAATAAAGAGCTACTGAGTCTCTTTCAAATCTACATACCCACATTAAAACAAGATTTGATACTACTTACAAGGCTAAGCTAAAAAAAAAAGCATGCAGATTTATTCAGAGGCACTTAAATAACCTCACTGACTCCCTACAGAACTTGAGAGTCAAGTCCAAATGCCACTATGTCAAACTTCAAGAAACTATGTAAACAACAGACATTCTTTCCATTCATAAATTATACACAATAGATAATGTTACTGTGGTTCTTTGCAGGGTGTGAAAGTATCAAAATTTAATAGCTATGTGACCCTAGGTAAGTCATTAATGAATGTGTACCTCGGTTTCACCATTAATGAAATAAAGAAAACAATAGAACCTACATCTAATGTGGTTACAAGATTCAAATGTGATAATATTTTTAAAAGGGGTTCAAAATAAGTATAGTGTTTTGTATAGTGTCTGGCACATAGGAAGCATTACATATGTTAACAATATTAGTTATTTCATTTGATCCATAACAGTTCTGAGCTAGGGGGTCTAATGATATCCATTTAACATTAAAAATATTGGGTTGACTTGCCTGGGATCACACAGTCAGTCCGAGGTATATACTATTCCCCAACAAAGACTGCTTCAGGGAAAAAAAGAATGACTTGCTATCTTTAGATAAAACCCTTACTCGACACTATTTCCTATTGTTAGAACATCCTTATTCCCTCTGTAACTACTTAAGAGTTAAACTGAAATGATGCCTCCTCCATGAAACTTTTTCTGATGGTTGATAAACTTTCCTTCTCATGGACAATTCACAAGATATTACCATGTACCAAAGTTATGTGTTTATATTTAATAAACACTATACATAAAAATTACTTAAATTGCTTAAAAAAAAAGGTGGGAGCCACAATGCGAAAAACATTAAATATTCAGGAGGGGGATGGCCAAACAATTATGTTCAAGTATGCTCAATCACAATTAGATTTTTATTTATTTTTCACCTTAGAAAAATATATTCCAGAAATTTCCTTAAGAAAGATGCAAAAAAAAGCTGAGTATTGCTTCAGATAATTAAGTTTTAAATATATTTACAAATAAACTGTTAGCATAAAACGTCAAGTATAATATGCATATAACATCAATTTGTTACAGATATGCAGTACAAACAATATTTCTATTATACTTTCATGAATCTTCTCTATTTTGAGAAACAAGCAAGTTTCCAGAAAGACTAATTAGCTGTCTAAGCCCAACCAGGTGAAAAAGCAAAGTACTATCCCAGATTTTTAGACAATGTTCCTTTAAGCACAAACTTATGATTTTATTGAAGGAGCCAAACTTTCAAGTGCAGGACATTCTCTATGACGGGGACATAAGAAAATGTTAAAATTATAAACAATTGTTATTCACCAAGTGTTCTTAGAAAAAAATCACTAAAAAAAATGAAAAACTCAAGTCATACGAAAAGAGCAGGGACATCACACCTTACATCATGCATTTATATGACTGATGATGCCTATAAGCATGAATGCAATGAATAATTGGAGTTGAACAGAAATTCTACTTTCACTGGAGAACCTGTCTCCCGTACTGTTTTGCATCATTCCCACCTTGTTCAAGTGGCACTTCCCAAGGGTCACTTGATTTACCAAGAAATCCAGATGAAGAACAACATAAAACATGATTACTCTTCTAGTTTTCCTTAAATGCTCTAGGTATTGGTCACTTTATCCTGTACACACCACATTCCATTACTGCCCAACCTAATAAAGACTTCTGTCACTGTGAGAGCTTTTCATGTTCAGAGCTCCTTTCTCCTTTCCTGATAAGACTGCCAACTCCACTCTCTGTAAATGAGCTCATGCGAACACTTTATTTTCAGCTTGTGAAAACAAAAAGGTCCTGTGCTCAGCATCAGACCTTCGAAGGATGGTGTACTATCTTCAAAGTCAGAGAAGGTGCTATGAAAGGGATTAAATCTGAACCAAGAAGTCAGTCTAAAAATGGTCCTGAGCCATTATGTACACCTACTTGCTTAATTCTCCTTTTATAGTATCTGAACAAATTGACTAAGTAATAAAATGGCTATTTCTAAATGATATTCTTTGTAGGCACTAAGTATTTGCATTTGCGTTGGCCAAAACTGATCGCCAATATCAATAGCAGCAAGAACACTTGGGCTGAACATTTAACATGTGGGACAGATGGCTAACCCATCACAATGCAGTCAATTCAGAAATAAGTGAATTGCAGCTTAGGTTTTCTCGTCCAAATAGTAACTAAATTTAATTTTTTTGCAATCAGTGGCATATGTTTGCATCTGTCTACAATATGATTTGCGCCAAATATGAACTGGCAGGTTCTAGGCAGTGGCACCCAAAGTATCATGGGTATACAAATTTCAGTATCAATTTTGTTAATATCTGCAAAAGGCAGGAGGATACAGGTTAATTAAGAATATATTTATTTTCCTGCCTGTTTTTGTAGTTATGAGGGTAAAGAAGGAAGTCAAAACTGTTAACAATTTAAAGAAACATGTTTGGCTATCTTTCCAGAAAAAAATTTAACCCAGTTTTACCCCATCTGTTAAATTTTCTATGATTCAAATATACATACAAACAAGCATGAAAGAAAGCAAAGTAGTAGATGAAAGACAAAAAATAAAGACTGTAAAATTATTGATCATGGCCTAGGCAAAGTGAAACTAATGCCATTTCTCTCTAAATTTGGAAAGAAAATTCGATGGGGCAAAATATCTTGTGTCTCTCACTTTTCAATTCGTAAAGAATAGTAGTAATGATTGCCCTTCATTTTCAAAGAAGCCAGATATGAATCAGGGTGACTGGAGATTGCCCTTGATGAGAGGCAATCAGAATTAAGTGACTTGCCCAAGGTCTCACACAACTAGGAACTCATCAAGTGTCTGAGGCTGAATTCGAACTCACCATCCTCCTAACTTCAAGGTCAGTGCTCTATCCACAGTGCCACCTAGCTGCCCTTTTTTGCAAGGCAATGGAGTTAAGTGACTTGCCCAAGATCATTCAGCTAGATAATGATGATGATGATGATGATGATGATGATGATGATGATGATGATGATGATTAAGTGTCGGAGGCTGGATTTAAAATCAGGATCTACTGGCTCCATGGTCAGTGCCCTATCCACTTCACCACATAAAGAAGGAGTCAAGGAGAGGGGCAGAGGGAAATAGAGAAAAAGACAGAGAGACAGACAGAAATACAGAAAGAACAAGAAACAGAGAAGAAGAGAGATAGAGTGAAAGAGAGATAAAACAGACAGAAATATAGACCTGTGGAATCTAAAAAAATCTAAATAAATAACATGGACTTGTCAAGAAAAGATGATGTCTTATCATTCACATATGAATTGTGATTCTTACGAAAATGAATATGTATGCACTCGACTGGTAAGAGAAAGGTAGGAAGCAGGGATATTTGAAGTCTGATTTGAGGTGAAAACAAAATTCACATATTAGAAATATATATGGGACATCAGGAATTTACAGTCCTTTTCACCATGTTAGATTCTGCACATCTTTACAATATTGATCAACTACTAACAGAACCTATAACTTAAAATTTTTGGCCTCTTCTATTTTTGCAGATGCTTACCATATTTTATCTACAAACCAGTATGATTTAACCTTGGATCTTATTATCATTTGTTATCAGTAAAATCTTCTTTTAATTCAATACCAACCTCAGAAATTATTTTTTGAACTCTAATCCAGCTTGAAATTTATGTAAACTACCTTATGCAATTCAAGTCAACAAAAGCTCAGACTATTATATAAAACATTATGCTAAGCCATAGGGAAGATGTGTTTCAAGTAAAATGTGATTTCAGTCCTCATAGAATTATAAGTCTCTATAGCTATGCACAGACAATTAAAAAAACAAACAATAAATAGAGATTAAGAAAAGTTACAAATGCACATTAAGGGGTTAAAGCCTCATGTGCCATTCCTAGTGCACACATTTCACCTAGATTACTGACTTGCATAGGAATAAGGAAGGCTTGGTAAAGTAGAGTAGCATTTGAAATGATCTTTAAAAAGAAGGACAGAATTTATATAGCTGGGGAAAAAAAGAAGAAGGAAGGACACATGGAGCCGACAGACTTTGTTAATTACCTTGGGTAATTTAACAACCTCAAAGAAGGTAAAATGCCATACACAAACTATACAAAGCCCTTGAACTCCTAGATGCAGAGCTTTGAACTTTAGTTTTTAAGCAGCAAGAAACTACAGAAGGAATATGAAGAGACAAGATATGAACACTTCTATAAATAAAGAATATCAATCTAGAATTGATATGAAGGGTGGATTAGAAATGCTAAGAACAGGTAGAAGCTTAATTATTATGTCAATAATATGACAGACAATGACAAATTCTTCATGATGACATTTGAGGTTTTGTTTGCAAAGATAATGGAATGGCTTGCCATTTCCATCTCAATCTTTTTAATAGATGAGGAAACTGAGGCAAACAGGGTAACATAGCTGGTACATGTCTGAGGTTACATTTGAACTGGAGTTCAGTCTGACTCCAGTTTTATCCACGGAGCCACCTAACTGCCCAAATTCTATGAATTGGGGTTGAATTCAATATAGAAAGATTGGGAACTAGATGTAAGTTACCATTAAGTATGGCTGCCATGTATACTTGCTTGAATGATTGATCCAAAAGTTATAAAAAACACTTTGTTTATAGAAGAGGAGGGGGCGGCTAGGTGGTGTAGTGGATAAAGCACCGGCCCTGGAGTCAGGAGTACCTGGGTTCAAATCCGGTCTCAGACACTTAATAATTACCTAGCTGTGTAGCCTTGGGCAACCCACTTAACCCTGTTTGCCTTGCAAAAAAAAAAAAAAAACTTAAAAAAAAAGAGGAGGAAAGAGAAGGAAGAATAAAAGGTAAGACAAAATTTCAAATTTCAAATATTAAAATTCTACTTGCAGTCTGCCAGTCACAGCAGGCTTCAGGACCCATGCCTTGCTTTTGTTGTTGCTCTCATTGATGGGATGGGCTGCATTGTATTCATGAATGGGGATGTATGTCACCCGATAGTTGGTCAGTGCAATGCAGAAGAGTGAAACGTTGGACATCCCTGCATTAAATGGCTCTTCTATTTGTAACAAAAAAAAAAAAAACTGAGGTGAAAGAGGACAGCTTTGGTTTCAATATAATGAGTCACTGGTTTGCCATTTGATGGACTCCAGTACATTTACCTTGCTTACTTCCCATCACCCAGGTTGATCTATTCACCATAATGTGGCATCACTTGATTTTCTACCCAGCTTTGACCTAAAGATCATGCATTTCAATATTATTTATGAGAGCATCTTAAAAAATTTAGTCCTCTGACCTTCTAGTGACTCCTTCACCTGTTCCATTCAGATTAATTCTTTACCCTTCTGCCTCCTGTGGAATCTTGTGTTTTTCATCATCCATTCTCTCTAGCATCATCATGTTTCAACTTCTGAATGTAACATAAAGACACCAAAATATCTACAACTGTAGTCACCTTCTATACTTCAAAATTTGTTCATCTTTATGACTCTGCTTATGTAGTTAAGGGTACCACTGATCTCCTTTCACACACATGGAAATGTTTGGGTGTAGAGGGAAAGGTAGGAGTCAAAAGAAGATTGATGATCTAAGCTCATCCTTCTTTAAAATCTGTCCTTTCCCCACTGTATTATATAAGGAAGCATGATGGTCTATGGGTGATTATGTTATTATGAATAGAAGCTCCCCCAGAAAGGATACTTTCAGGAAGGCAACCTCAGTGAAAAAAATATTAAATGAAGTATCAACTAATTGAACCAGAGTTTTCAGGTTCATATATTGAGAATCAAAGTAAGCTATGATTGGTGGTGATAAATAATAAACTGAGAATTCAAATTATATATGTTGGGGAAGAAGGGGGGGTTGTGAAAACACTGGTTTAAGTTGAGTCCCTTAACCTGGGGAAAATAAACAGTGGTTTTGCTTACGGTAATTTAGCTCCACCATTTACAATTCCTAGAAAATGGTTTAAAAAAAACAGGAAAGTTTTATGTATGTGACAACTATGAGAACGTTTGCAGTAAAACTGTAACAGTCTCATTCTTTAATTTCATCAAATGTTACCACAATCTTGTTACCACAAGATTGATTTTCTCAATGGACATCTCTGATCACAATATCACTACTCAAAAGCATTCAACTATAACCTAAGTAACAAGAAGTTAAAAAGTTTTTTTTTTTATCTTGCATTCAATGGCCTTAAAAATCTAACATTTCTTTTCATATTGGTCTAAGACTGATTCTATAATCTCCATCAAAGTGAAACAAGAAACACCATTTACTCTGCTTTCCCAAATCCATGTTTTTACTTGCTTCTCAGTGTCCTTCCATTGGTCTAGAAAATTCCGCAAACCTCTTAAAACAATTTCTTTATTTCTTTTTTTTAGATTTTTACTAGGCAAACGGGGTTAAGTGGCTTGCCCAAGGCCACACAGCTAGGTAATTATTAAGTGTCTGAGACTGGATTTGAACCCAGGTACTCCTGACTCCAGGGCCAGTGCTTTATCCACTATACCACCTAGCTGCCCCCTCTTAAACAATTTCAACTTGACTCTTTCTTTTGATTCAGTTTTCCACAAATCCTCAACCTAGAATGATTAATTCATTCTTTACTGCTCTGTTGAAAAAAGTAACATAGACATGACACTGAACTATGAATGTGTGATCTATAGTGGGGCTTACAAAGCAAGAAATGTCATTATAACTAGATCCCAAAGTTGATAGAAAATTTCATAAAATGCACAAGGATTCACTTTGTATATGGCTTTTTAAAGAAGATAAAACACAATCTTATTTGAAGGAGGTAAATAAAAAGAAATGAAGAGAAAATCAAATATTTGATAAAAATAATTAATGTCAAATTCTGGATAGGAGAGAGAAAAAGATGGTGAAAACTGTTCCATATAAACTCATAATAGAATTGAAATCTGACATTTTTCAATTCCTAAGAGTGGAGGAAGACACAAAAAATATATTTTTAGACATTGGATTTTGGAAGTTTAATAAATTTATTTACAATTTCAAAAGTACTTAAGGGATTATTTCCTATGGCTAATAGGAAAAATCACCAGAACTGACCTTAATAAAATAAATCATTCCACATATTGAAGAAAAGAATCTTTTTTTTAAATTTTTTTTACCCAACTGCTATAGTTCTCAAAGTATTCCATATTTTCAGCTATTATCCCTTTCCTACAAAGAGCCCACTTAATAATGTTCATTCTAACAACCTCATTTATTTTCCAGAAAATTAACTCAGTTTCAACCCTGATTAATGATTTCATCTAAATGAATCAAATTAAAAATTGAAAATTATATTTCAAAAGCCAAAGAAAAAAAAATTGACCATTTCCAGTTAACAAATGATCCTTTCAAATATTAAAAGATGACCATGAAGAGTGTGTGCTAGTAATGAAATCTAGCTCAGGCCTGCTGCTTATCTAGAGTTCATGGAATAAGAGGGGAAAAAAAAGGAACCCTATGCATTTTTAACACTGAAATCTCTTGGGATTCCAAACTGGCTTCCACTTAGTCGTTGCCTGTAATCAGTGTACCAAAATAATATGAGAATTTCTCTGTTAATTAAAGCTAGTAAGATTCGAGATGCACCACAGCCGAAGGGGGATTAGGAAAGCATACATACACTAATCGCCTGTGTTAACAAAACCTAAACCGTGAAAGAATGCACTATGCCAAGATCTATTCCTTGCAAGTTGAAGGCATAATAGAAGGAAATGCAGGAGCTAATTAGGGAGAAACTTTTTGCTAAATATATTATCATTTTAAAATTGTCACTTTTTTTCAAGAATATAGTATAAGCGTGATTTACAAATGATACAAAAACTCATAACTATAAAATACAATAACTTATTATCTTTTGGATTTTAGTCTTTAACTCATCTTTTTATGATTTATGTACAACAGAAGTAACCATCAGAAAAAGAGTTCAATTAACCTTTGATTACATGCTTTAAAAAAGAGGGGAGCATGTCTCTTGAAATATGAGTGATATTGTTTCATATCCTTATTTAATATCCCAACATTCATCCAAATCACTTCTCCTCAAAGGCACAAAATATGAAAAAGGTGAGGTAGATGAAGTGGAGAGGAATGGTCTGGCAGATGCATAGAAGAACAGGGAGAATTTGCCTCTCCATATGTTCCAAATCATTTCTTGAATCTGATTCAGGTAGGGTAGGGGTTTCTGTTTTGGGGCTAGAATAATTCAAAGATTCACAATGCCATACCAAATGCAGCTTCATCCAACCATGGACTAATAGGGTTAAGGTATTCAAGGATACAAAGAAGTATCAGTTAAATGAAGAGGATTCAACCAGGGGACCACATAAAAACTAACTCTTTTAAACTGGAGCAAGAAAATAGAGTTTACTGTTTCAACAGGCAACTCATTGAGTTAGAAATACTGTACACATGTGGAGAAGCAGCAGGGAGTTTCCCAGAAAATATAAACATTGATAGTATATTATATAGCTTTAAGTTGAACTTAGAGGGTCTTTTATTAGTATTTCTTATAAAGATTTTATTAACAACTACTAAGGTTGGTGGATAAAGCAGAAAAATAATTCAAAGTGAAAAGCCAAGAATTTATCTTAGGGTAATTTTATAGATAGAATTAGTATACTGAGGATTTCTGAGGATTTTCCTTATTTCTTTCTCTTAAGATAACTGATTGTCAAAGTCTCTTGTAATAGGCTGTTCCTTCTAAGATCCTTCTTCTCCCACCCAACTACTGGATCTTTGATGGAATAAATGGAAGAACACCTGGGTTCATTGTGTCATTAGCCCTCACAGAAATGCTTAAGGACATCCAGGATGAGGACAAGAAGGCACATCAGAACAAAGATACAAATATGAAATCTTACCAGAACTAAGACAGAAAACTGAATCATAAGAGTTCCTTGTCTATCATAATTTTTCTAACATAATTCCCTTATTTTATATGATAATTTATAGGTGTATGAATTAATCTTGGCCCTAATTTAAATCAAGATATTGTGTTAAAAGCATTTTAAATGCTTTGGTAACAGCTTAGCAAAAGGTAAGGTAACTACTCACATTAAGCACATGGATTGGATTTGAATGAGGATATGCTGGGCTAAGTCACCAGTCTCATGTTTTCCTCCAGAGACATCTGGGTCCAGTGGCCAGATATGAATCAGGAAAACTGGAGATGGTCCTGGATGTGAGGCAATCAGGGTGAAGTGACTTTCCCAAGGTCACACAGCTAGTGAGTACCAAGTGTCTGAGACTGGATTTGAAATCCCATCCTCCTGAATCCAAGGTAAGTGCTCTACCCATTGCAGAAAACAATTTTAAGGTAGGACAGAAAGATCTCTATCTATCTATCTATCTATCTATCTATCTATCTATCTATCTATCTATCTATCTGTCTATCTATCTATCTGTCTGTCTTTGTATCTTATCCAGTACCTATTTCTGTATTTTGTTCAATGTTCTAAACACCATTCTGGTATTATATATAATCAGTATACTGGGATGGAACTTTTTTTTTTAATAATCAAAGCACTCAATAAAATTTTCACTGTAATGTAAAATAGGGATCATTCAAAGATTCTGAAAACTGGAAGTATATGCTTGTGATTTAAGTGATTTAAATACTTTGGTCTACTTCATTCATATCACATTTTGGTCTGTCTTTCAAGTTCAATTCAAGGTCCTCCTATTCCAGGAAGTTTTTCCCAAATAAGTTATCTTTTTCTTCTGCATTCCACCTCATGCAGAAATTCTGAAGGCATTTTTCTCTCATTTATCTATATAGACATATAGAAAGTTTTATTAATCTTTTTCTAGCCTGGACTTTCTTATAAGATTATATGCATTTGCATTTTGCTAATATAATATCTCTAAAATGACACGAAAATCTTAGTGCATTTAGTTCCCTGAATTAAAGTACTCAAAATTATCATAGGCTCTATAGCTTCAAAATATTACCAATTACAATAAACTCATTTTATAGAGGAAAAATCTGTGACAGAGAGTCTTGTCTACTTTGGCACACATAGAAATGGGATAATTGTGATCTTACCACTAGAACAAGGTGCCTCCAAATGAATGGTTGTTTACTGAGCTCAACATCTTCAAACTTTTCCATGGAATAAGGGGAGCCAACAACAAAACTCTTAAGAGTTTTTCAGGGAAAAATGGTCAATACTTCTTTGAATCTCTCCCAAGACACAGGACAAATGCTGTCAGGTTTAAAAAAAAAACTTTCTGAATTCAACATGAGATAGGACTATCCTAAGAAAAAGAATAAAACAAAAATGATTCTAGTGCTCTGGGAGAGTAGAACAACTTAATTGCTTAAGAACTCTAGAACTGGAGCAGCTTAAGTGGAGCACCAGTCCTGGAGTCAGAAGGATCTAAATTCAAATCTGACCTCAGATGCTTAATAATTACCTAGCAGTGTGACCTTGGGCAAGTCACTTAACCCCATTGCCTTATCAAAAAACAAACAAACAAACAAAAACTACAGAACTCCTTAAGCTACAAGGGAGTAGGGTTAAGATTATATTGACAAATAAAGAACTACAAATATAAAAAGGTCTTCCCTTTTTCTCTTAATGGGTTTTGGTGGCAAGTGATTAGAACAGTACCTATTATAAAAGGAGTACTAGAATACTAGCTGCTGGGAATGCAAAGAGAAAAAATAAAATAATCATAATTCAAGGACTTTGACCTCTTCTAGAACATTGATAAATTCAAGGAATTAAAAAAAAAGGAAGAAACATGAATCTAGAATGTGTTCTATATACATTTCCAAGAAGGAAAAAAAATTCATTTTATTTTTAAAAAGTGATGATTTTTTGTGGAAGCATAAAACTGAAAACATGTACACATGAAACATAAGTAGGTAATAGACATCACATATGAAGGCTTTTCATTTTAAGTTGAGGATGTTTTAATTGCAAATTAGAACAGCAAAACAATTCTTTACAAAGAAAAAACTCACTTTTTATTGGTCTCCACTGGTGACTTTTTAAGACCTCAACACTATTAAGAATCATAGAACTAGAGGGCAAATGGAACAGGAACAAGAAAATTTTAGCAGGTTTTATGCAACCTCTTCCCTATTTTGTTTTACGAGGTTATCAGAACTTGTTAAAAAAGAAAAATGTAAGTTAGGCTTGTTATATGCTATCATAAATACATTTTAAATGAAAGTTTGGAGTCAGCAAAAACAAACAAAAACTGCCTTAGCCTGAAATTTTGTCACTTTACTTTTAAAGTAAAAGTCACAGATTCTAAAAATGAGGTTGGGCAGTCAAAAATATTAGGCAAAACAAGGGGAAAAACATATTTGATATCCTGCTTTTCGACTGGTGGAAGACATTCTTTGCTATTCTCATCCTATCATGTGTCACTTTTATGTGAAGACACATAGCTAGGCACAGGAACACACTTGGAAAGCAAAATAGAAGATTGAACTGCAAATTTTTTTTATCTTTTAAAGGTATTGGTCAGATACTTAATGTTATTTGAACACAATTTTATGGGATGCAGTCCAATTTACTAAACAAATACCAGCTGTAGTAAAACATCTGTTGGGGAAACAGGAAAAATAAACTCATAAAAGCAAATGAAGGTATTTTCTAGCTGTAGTTTCACATACATGTAAATACAGGACATATGGGAGAGTTCACAAAAGAAATAAATCATTCCATTAGAATGCATAAACATTCCATAGACAGCATAAACTTTGGAAACAAGTGGATTTGATGTTGAAAACTGACTTATAAAAGATGAAAATAAACATATACACATAGATATACATATATGCATGCAAACAGATATATATATATAGACAAAAACATACATACATATATTTATGTGCATACACATAAATAGACATAAACACATGCATACAGAGAGATGAACATGGACACAGACACACATATAAATGTGTATACACACAGATGAAAAAATACATGCAAATACACATGCACATACACACAAGAGCATATATATGTATCACAGTCAGAGAGATAGACATACATACTCTATTAAGAGGATGGAACTAGGTAAAAATAAATGCTTATCATGTCAAGGAAAAACAACAGTTTTGAAATGGGAAAAAATTTTGTTGCTGTGCATTGATACATGTGTATGCATTTATCTATGTTTGTCTATTCACACAACTTAACAGGTAAAATTCTGCTAGTGAGCCTGGAGTTAGGAAGATTCATCCTCCCAAGTTCAAATATGACCTCGGACACTTATTAGCTTTGTGGATCTGGACAAATCACTTAGCAGTCTTTCCCTCACTTTCCTCAACTATTATATGAGCTGGAGAAAGAAATGGCAAATCCATGACACTTTTGCCAAGAAAACACTAAATGTAGTCATGAAGAGTCCGACAAGACAGAAAGGACTAAACATTGTATGACTTAAAAGAATACCTAGGGTTCTGTCTAAAGTCTCCAACTTATATGAAAATAAAAAGGAATAAGTTTACTTCTTTTATGACTCAGACGAAACTGTTGCTATCTTTTAATAACATGAAAATAGATTCTTTTGTTCCCCGATGATTTGGGTTATATTCTCTCTCCTATATGCACTATCTCTCCTTTGTCTTTCATTTTTGAGATACAGAATTTAGGTTAAAATGGAAGATATAATGCACATAAAACCAAATTCATATCAGTGGTATAAAACAAATCAGGGAGTGGTAATAAATGTCAGAGTTGTAACAGTAAAGGCAAGGAACTAGCATGTTCTTTAAAAAAATTTTTTTATCATACTTAAAAGTGAAATACCTAGCTGTTATCTTGGTGCCTGCAGAACCTCCCCATTGTAGATTCAATAATACAAGAGGCTTCTTATCAGCAGTGAGGGTGACTGATTGGAGCTGTGATATGTTTAGACAATGCACTGTATTTAACTGAATTTACAGATGCCTCAACTCAGATGTGGTAGTAAACGCCAGGGACTAATAGGAAATTAAACATGTACAATGGACTAACTCCATTTGCTCTCACACACTGTAATGTGTTTAGTTAACTTACTCATAGTCACACTTTATCTTTTTCTCCATGGATTCTCTGGGATATGTTTCAAATTGGAGATAGATTAAATCTTCTTTTCAATTTTTTTCCCACAATTTTATTGCTACTTTTCCTTATTATTGACCACTCTTTCTAGTGCAGTAAGCTAAACAAGATGACCCCTGATACTCCCACCCAACCCAATTATCAGATAGCAAGTAAAGCAAGGGTGCAGAAGATTCCATGATATTAATATTAATATAACATGAGAGAAACAAAAATCAGTCACTTATTTGAAAGCAATGGTGTATTTAGCTCATTTGAAATTTAAATGTGAATTTTAATGTACCTGGTAAGTAACACATACACAGAAAGAGAGAGCTGGAGAAAGGAGAGTGTGAATAGGTCAGTTCAAGAATTATTTTAACTGCTTGTTGTTTAGTATATTTGCTATCAAAAACAGCTGTTAATAGGCATGTGTGTACAGGAATAAGCAGCATAAAGTATGGCAGTGAGGGAAGGAAAAAAAGATGGCACGGTACTCCAGAATTTTTGACTAGGTAATAGAGAAAGGTAATTTATTGTTAGATAAATTCAGATTGATCTCTAGATCTTCTAGGAATTCTCTGAAAAAGGCTATGCACAGAAGAGACTCTCATTATATAATAAAAGCATTGAATCCAAAATGGTTTTATTGTCCTTATAAAAACGAGAAGGGCTGCTATTGCTTTGAATGCAGGAAAACCAGACAGTGTATAAACAACTGTTATTCTGCCCTTATCATAGACAGATACATTCCCCAAAGGCCTAAGAGCTTAACTGTAATGAAATTAAAGCCTAAAAATGAAAATAAAAACACTGATTGAGATGTATGGGTATAGCATAAAACAATGGATGCAAAGGGTCAGGATGTTAAACTATGAACATAATTATTCTTTCTTTTCTTGTCAACATGTTTTATGTGGGGAAAAAAAGGGAAGAATGTGCCTCCAACAGATTAACTTATAAACTACTCAAATAATAAAATCAATAACAAATGTGATGGTGAGAAAAGTCAAGCAAGGGTTATTTTTATTATAACCTCCAAAATAGCAAAGACTTAATTGAAATACTTACTAATGGTGTAAATGAAATTTTGTCTTTAGCATTATGCACGTAAAAAGGAAAAGAAACACATTTTAAATAAGATGACCTATAAGAAATGAAATGAACTTCATATAAGAATAACTAACTTAAACAACACATATTCTTAAACACTAAAGTAGCATGCATTAAACTAGAGCTGAAGAAAATAATTATTAAACTTATAGTAGAGCTAAGACTTTTATGATAACTGTGGACCATTACAAAATAGTAATTCTAAACTTAGTCAATTATCAAAGCATATAGTTCATATGGTATACTATTACAGACATTTATTAGCTCTCTAAATCATATAATCTCATCAAGTCTCAGTTTCCTCTTCTATTACAAGAAGAGGTTAAACTTGATGCCATGGAAAGTCCCTTCAAGCTCTAAATTTATGATCTAGTGATGATACCATAATCAGTGTGCATAATCACAATCATCTTAATCATCATATGCATTTTTCAAAAGAATGTTTATTTTTAAAAAATAGTCCAAAGATCATTGTCACATACAAATCTGATGCTGTCCCCTCACCACAAACATAACAAAACACAAAACAATTCACATTTTGATTTCTCCCATTTCCAACAAGTTAGAAGACAGTACAGAGTGCTATCCTGGCAGGTGGTAAAAAAAGATAATGCTGTATTAAAATCTAGTCATAATAAAATATCCATTACCTAGTGAAATGGACTTCATATTAATCAAGCTTTTCCACAATAGTGTAGTCCAATAAATTTTACTTCTCTTAATCAGTTCTGATTGGTATTTGTTATATGAGACAGAGGCAAATCTTTGACCAATCTTTAATTAGTATCACTGATGAAATATTTATTCTTTTAATTTGAAATTGGAAAACCAATGAAGTTAAGTTTGTATCATTTATCAACTAAAATAGTACCTTTTTTATTGTTTTAAAAAGAAAACACAGCAAATTTTTAAAAATGTTTCCCTGAGGACAAAAATTGAAAAGCACCTTTGATACCTCATAGTTGCCCAGGGTCTATTTCATTTTGTGCAAATATTTAATATAGACATTCAGGTTATAAATGAATTTTAGTCTTCTTTCTGGGAGGATAATATACAGATTTCCTCTGTCCAAAGAGAAAGGGAAGATATTTTTTTAAGACCTGTTTTAAAAAACACAAAATCATAACAGAATCCTTCCCAGTTCTGAAGACTTGCTAACTCTGTTTCAGTACACTACTTTACAGGATTTCCCAATAGTCTTAATGCAGTTTTAAGTTTTCAGTAGTGTTCCTGATAATCTGTCACTTAGCACCAAAATTATCTTCCTAACTGGAAAGACTTCTTTTAGAAATACCAATTTATAAATGCTTCAAGAGCCTTTGCAAAATTCATTTACAGAAATGACCAAAGAACATTATAATAACCGAATAATTAAATTCAATTTCATAAAGCTTTATAGAAACATGTTATTAACTGACTACTGCCTATAATGAAAGAAGGGAGAAAAAAAAATTTATTTTAGTTCACAAATTGAACAAGGAAAATACAGGGGTAATATTTCTATGAACTGAAGACATTTGTCTTTCCTTATAGCCAAAGAACTCCAAGTTAGTTACAGGTAATTATCTCTTTGTGGTTTGGTACATTTTCTCCCCATTTCTCTTTTTTTTTTTGATCTCGGTAAATCATTGACTGAATAAATCTATATGGGGGCGGCTAGGTGGCGTAGTGGATAAAGCACTGGTCCTGGAGTCAGGAGTACCTGGGTTCAATTCCGGCCTCAGACACTTAATAATTACCTAGCTGTGTGGCCTTGGGCAAGCCACTTAACCCCATTTGCCTTGCAAAAACCTAAAAAAAAAAAAATCTATATGGCAAATGATGTATATTAAAGATGGACTAAAGATTCAACTCATCCACAAGTTACTTTGGACATTAATGCATATGAGCACTCCAGTTGAAGGAGTAGGAATAGTGGAAGCAGTTCTAATAACAATGTTTATACTTTAAAATGATTTTCCACATCATATCCATGAAACCACGATACTGTAATCATCTTTCTTTTAGAAGATGCTTTGAAATTGTCACACCTTTAGCTGATGTAGAGACAGTATCTACTTTCATAGTCTCTGAGAAGCAACAATAGTCAACAATCGTATAATACTGCTTCCTGTCACTTAAAGGGCAAGAATGAACAATGAATAAGTTTTTCTGGATTATTTATCAAAGAATATACAGAAGTATGACAGATCTCTTACATTTTAGTATCATTTAAAGATAGTTTTCAAATTTAATCATCATTTATTAGGCAGGATTTGTGCTGATGCTACAGAGGAAAACTGTTTCAAACTCTTCAGGTCTAGGGGTGGCTAGGTGGTGCAGTGGATAAAGCACCAGCCCTGGAGTCAGGAGTACCTGGGTTCAAATCTGGTCTCAGACACTTGATAATTACCTAGCTGTGTGGCCTTGGGCAAGCCACTTAACTCCATTTGCCTTGCAAAAAACCTTAAAAAAAACCTTAATTGACAAACTCTTCAGGTCTTCAAAAGTTGATGCACTAGATTTTTCTTAGGTGCTTAATAAGAAAATGAAACAATTATACAGGCACATTAGGAGACAACAAATGTAACAATAAAGACAGGACACTCAAAAAGCTGAAACTTTAAGATATATTTCCACTCAAGTTAGTGATTTTCAATACTTTATAGAATGGAGTGTAACACATGAAATGTTCATATTTTCTTTCCTTCAGGTTGAAGAATATTGATAATGGACATTTAGATAGAAGAAAAAAAGTCTTCACACTTGAGATCTCATTTCAACTTTACAACCAGTCGCTGAGGCATAAACTATAGTAATTATTATCCACATTGTACAGAGGAGTAAAACTGAAATTCACTCAGAAAAGTTACTGGGTTTGGCCATGGTCATCTAGCAGAAGAAGGATTTGAACAGTCTTTTCATATTCCAGGTCCAGTAATATTTCAATTTAAAAAAAATCAATAATATAATTTACAAAGATGGTGTTCTAACTATTGGCAGAATTTACCTTTGCTTTTAAGATGATGGTAGCTTGGTTTGATACCAATAACCCATTCTTTCCTACCTGTTAGAGGCTAAGCCAAAATAGCTTTAAGGGGATTAAACTGGTACCATTAGAGAATCTCCAAAAGAACAATTTAAAAACAAGTCCTCTAGGGGCAAAAGTCACTCTATCTCTCTCTTTAATAGCTATTATAAGGCTTCACATTTTGTAAGTGGCCAAAAAATGCTGTTGACTTATCAGCTCCTCTAAACCAATCTCAAGAAATACCTCAATTTCTAAAACAAACTCCTTATAGAAAGAAATGAGATCGTTTAATATTTTGCACACCAGGGTCAGGCAAGCAATCAAAAAAAAAAGTGTACCTTCCTCTATGATAAGCAGCATCAATCTTTCATGAGAACTGTCTATAAATAGCAGGAAAAGCCAATCTCTGACTTGACCAAGTCTGGCATTAGATCAGAAGGAAATCTGAGGCTTGTTTTGACTGAATCAAAATATAAGAATGGGGGGGGGGGGATAAGAATAGTTTAGGGTTGTGAATCGGGATAAAATAAGAAAATTAAATTACTTCTCATTGTCTATATGAATTAATCAGGCATCAACATTGGTTGATAAACAAACAATATGAGGTTTTAGAGAGAATTAAAATGGATCTATGCTGACACATTCTTTATCCTGAGTCCCTTACTATCAAAAGAAACATGAAGAACTTCAGTTTTGGTACTGCATTTGATATAAAAAAGTAAGATAAAGAATATAAGTCTTAACCAAAACAGACAAAGGAAGATAAGAATAAAAAACAAATGACAAATGATGTCATTAATAGTGACAGGTCAACCCTTCCCAAGAGAGATTCAGTATTTTCTCCCCCCCACCAATTTCCTCCCATTTTATTTATGCTTTGTATTTCCTTCTTTTTTCCTCAACCCCCCCCCCCCAATCCCCTTTCTAATTCCTTATAGCTAAATTCACTATTTGGCCCCAGTGGTGGTAATGAATTTTAGGAATATTGACCTCATTCCTCAGAATACAGAAGTAATGTGTATATAGTCCAGAGGGATAGTGATAACATTCATATTAAATTTGGATCTGAACCAGAATGACCTGTGTTCAAGTCCCTGTGTGACATATGCTCACTGGGCAAAAGTCACTCTAAGAGCAACACTAAAATTTAAAAGATAAAAAGTTGTCAATTTCTATTGCTAGGTGGATTTCCCTATGCATCAGGGAAATTTTAGCTCTTACCATATCTCTAAACATAAATTTAAACCATACAAATCTTGTGTCAAAATCACTAACTGACTTTATTTATACTTTTGTCACCTGCTAAGATTAAATACTTTCAAAATGTACAATCAAATCAAACAGGTCTGTGCAGATTATTTAACTTAAAATTTCCAAGATGTTTGCTTCTGAGGTTTATGCAGCACGGCAGAATAAGCTAATAAATGGAAAGGGCTGTGGCACCTTTATGATTCCAAAGCAAATACTTCTCAAAAAAGCAATTAGTTGGAATTATAGAAGAGAAAAGCCAAGTTAAAACATGGGCCAGGAATAAACAGCATGATTCAACCGGTCTTTAGGGGCTCTCTATTCTGTTTATGATTTTATTAGTATCAATGCCCATGAAGAATTATTTTGGCTTTTTTTTTTCCCTTAGGTTTTTATAAGGCAAATGGGGTTAAGTGGCTTGCCCAAGGCCACACAGCTAGGCCATTATTAAGTGTCTGAGGCCAGATCTGAACTCAGGTACTCCTGACTCCAGGGCCAGTTGCTATTTTGGTTTTAAAAGTAAGATCTAAGTTGTTTCTTTTTTTTTTTTTTTTTTTTTTTTGTATTGTATCCTAAAGGCCTATCTTCTTTGGAGGACTTTAAGGGTTATTCAAGTTGCTAAGATTTTTTGAGTTATTGAAGTGATTTCTCCAGTGACTAAGGGAACTTTTGTAAACTTTTAAAGGTCGTAGGGCTAAGATCATTCATCAGTCTTTTTAGTCTCCAATTTTAAAATATTAATATGTTCATAATAAAATATAGAAAATATGCATCCAAATGATCTAATTATAGATTTTTAAAAACACGCCGAGTAAGAAATATTTCAAAAATATTAATGAATCAATCTATCATATTCTTCTTATACTGTTCTTTATGAACAAGTATAAGAATTCATTTTTTAAAATCTTAAACAACATAAATGCATTCATTGCATCCAAAAGCCACACTCACTTTTGGATGTAATCAAATCAGCAGTATATATTCACAAAATGATGGTACAAAAAAACTTTTGTAAAAGGATATGTTCAAAAATTCACAAGTACTCCTTTGGAATCATCTTAACTACATTCAATAATTTTGCATTCACTTTACAAGATGAAAACAAATAATTTCAGCAAAAAGGTATTAAAAAGGTAATATACAATAATTTTTAAAAGTATGGCAGTTTATTTTCCATTAAGAAATATCCAGAACATTGCATAACTACAGAAGCTTTGGGCACAGTTTGTCAGGGACAGCTTCCTGTTCTTTCTCATGTATCTGAACGTTCCTGGCTAAGGAGCTGAAGTATTAAATCCCACAGGCCTGGCGAGTACACCTGTAACCATGTCAGAAATGAATGAGGTTGCCCCTGCCTGTTGCCATTTGTGGATTCCAAAACTCATAGTGCAAAGAGCCTGCTCACCCCACACTAACCCTTGCCTAGCCACTGAAAAAGAGAAGAAAATCTCTCAGGAGGTGAAAACAAGAAAAACTACATGAACATGGACCTGAACTTCACAGTTGGCTTTCAGGACAACCTGAACTGGCCCCTAGATACCTAAATAGAATTTCTGGAGCAAATTTATGGCTACCTATTTTTAAGTGTCTAAACAAACTAGAATCATCCTCTTTAGCTAGAGCTCTGGTGCTCTCTCTGAGTTCAACATTCAATGAAGACCAAAGCAGATTAAAAGAAAGATTAAGAAAAATGATTTGGAAGAAGGGGGTCTTATTTCCAGGTCCTGGCTGCTGATGTCTTTTAGGAGTTAAGAATCTTTGCATCTCAGATTTGGGCTGCAACTTAACCCCCAGGATAAAGTCATTTATGAAGAAGAAATCCTTAATAATATGGATTCCATTTCATTCCATGCTTTTGTACATACTCTCTAACCATTTTATCATGTTATCTTATGTTTTGCTATCTTGTCTGTCTTCAAAACCAACCTGATATCTGTCCTGCCACCTGTCTTGCTCTTATGGACACAAGTCTCTTCCCTGAACTCTCCATTCTGACTATCACTTCACGTCGTCTGTCCCCATTTCAACCAACAGTTCCATCTTTTCTTAGCCCTGTTGAGAACCATCTGCATGCTGCCCATTTCATTTTGGATGGTGGTATCTCTCACCAAGATGGCCATTTACATGATGTATATCATTAGTATAGTGATCACAACCATCTCCATGACTATGGTGACCAATACCTCAGTTCTCTGGGTATCACTCTTTAATACCATTGTGACTGCCACCATCAATTCCTTCTTGTCTGTTTGCTCCCAGAGGTTGTGTTATAGAGATTCTGAATTCCAATAGATGAGTACACTCTTGGAAACTTCCTAAAGTTCGCAGCACTGGAAAAACCCAGGATGCTTTTGGTGGCTCTGGCAGGGGCACATGGTTTTGCTGGACTGAACTAATTGGTCTCAAGACTCAAGTTCCCTGAGCGGTCCACCAATTTGCCCCAGCAGCAGAGCTCCCAGTATTCTGGTTGCTTAAAATGGTAGCAATAAAATAGCTTTTGTATTCTGACACTGCAGGTAGGCAGGCAGATTTCCAGGGTCTTTTTGGAGGGCTTGGAAGTCTCATATCTACTCATCAAGTGGCTATTAATTCCATAGTCTGTGTTCTCAGAGCCTAGGTCATTTTTCTATAGACAAGGCCTCTTCCACCAATGGTCAATTTTTTTTTCTTTCCTTCTCTGAATTGAGATTTCCAAAAACCAGGCATTCTGCATTGCTAGGTCCAGAAATTCCTAGGTAACATGTTGATTGACCCCTTCCAAGTTCCTGACAAGGTCACCACTAAAACTGCTGTATTCTCGAAGTCCAGAAAGTTTACGCTACACCCTTAGTGTCTGCTGAGCTAATTCTGTGTGTATAGGTATCGATGTCCTGAGCCACATCATAGATGATAATAGTCTTAACTGAATGTTCAAACCACAGGTTGCAACATCTGTATTCACAAGAATTGGGAAGCCTTTTTTTTTTCTTAAAATGTGAAATGACCTTGATCCTTTCCCTTTGATCCATCTCCCCATGAGCAACTCCAAATTCTACTTGTATTAAGGCTGTTAGCTAGCTCATCAGCATTTCCTTTCTTATTTACAAATAAGAAAAGAGTTCCAGAAGAGGTAAATTCTGCCAGACACCAAGTGAAGAATTTCTACAATCTGGCTCACCTCTCCAATGTCTCTCTGCATCACTCAAATAGGATCAATCAGGATTTCGCCTCCCAGTTTTCAATCTTTGTTCCAGAAAGTAGCAATAAATAAGAGTCTGTCTATCCAGCTGGACATGACTGACCACGGATCATATAAAAAATTCAATCACCTTCATCAAACAAAAAGTAAGAGATTATCAGGAGATTTTTAGCTTTCATCTTTACATGATCAATTGGTAGACCCAGGATACAGAGGCTCTGGCCTGCTCCCATTTGCTTCATCCTCCAGACATGGTCACAGATCAAAGATTTCATGCTTTCCCAAACTGTATGAATTCTGCATCAATCTGCTGACACAGCTCCTTGGTAGAGAACCTCATCTTGCAATGGCATCATCCCCTGGATCCATTTCCTTCTCATCCATGATGAGAATCAAAATGATCAAGATAAAGTATGTGCTTTTTCCACTGTCTGTCTTAGCAACGCCAGTCAGGTCATTCACACCAGCATCCACTGGAACACACTGACACTGAATGGGAGTGGGTTGTGTGTAGTCAGGTTTCTGAATCCACTTAATTTCTCTTTAAATTCAAAGATTAAGTTTTTATGCTGGATATCTATCACCTGCTCTGGGGTGAGAAAGGTTACCTCTTAAAATCATTGTAGAAAAATTTTTCAAATAGTGGATAGACAATCTCTGAAAGATCAATGGGAGGAACCAAAGCAGTGATTTTTTGGAGGATGCAATGTGATTTCTGTCACTGTCATACTTCAGGTTAACTTCTTCCTCTTCCTGAACTGAACCAGTAGTAAAGTTTCCTCTCATGTATCAGAAATAAGTTTCTTGTACATCTTCCTTTTCAATGGAATCTTGGATACTCTTCTAATTTTTCCTTTCCTTGTTCTTTTCTTCAAGTCTCTTTATATCTCAGGCTACTTGATTCTTTACTTCAGGCTTCTCAGGGATCATCATCACTCTCAGAGTTGGATGACTTGGAATGGAACTTGCTAGAATGTAAGGCAAATGCAATAGCAAAATATTTATTATGCTTCATTTTAAAAAATAAGCATTTTCTTCATCCAAGATTTGCCTGTTTAGGTACAAATTTATAGTAAAAAGGGAGGTGTGGTGGAGTTGACTTCACAAACCCTACTGCAGAGCTGGTAGCCCCAAAGTTACTATGGGATCCTGAGGGAGCTTTGGTTCTTCCCTTTTTTGCCAGTAGCAGTGGCAAACACACAAAACCCAAACTCCTCCTGGTTCCAAAGCCATTTCCACATCTAGGTGAGTGTTCCGTTTTCTGCCTTCAGTCACAGGTACTGCTTCAATCATAGTAGCCACCTAGCTGGCTATAAGAAGGAACAAGATGCTTTAATAAAAATCAGAATGCAGTAATTTACAATATCCTTTCAAGTTTCTTTAGTTGCCAAGAAGTTACTTTACTGGTCAAGATATAAAAAAAATAAAGTTATTAAGTTTTCACTATATCCTTCATGGGTATTGTCACCCTAATCCTCCTCCCCTCATCCTAAAGAAGACTTCATTCACATCAAGATATTGGAGAAAATAACTCATTGGTTAGAACCATAGGAAAACATTGTTTCGGAGTCTTTACAGGCCTACATTTTACAGGGTACACTAAATTGAGAATCTGATCTCCCTGATTCCACACCCTGCTTTGCAAAAACACACCATTTGCAGATCAAAGGGAAACAATTTATGCTTTCATCCCAGCTGACGGACGATTAAATTAAAACAGATCAGCAGTGCGGTGCATGGGCAGGTGGCACTCGAAGCCACAGTCGGCCTCAGAGCGATTAAATTGCGGCGGAGATGGAGGGCCTTCCGCTCCCATTCCCGCACTTACAGATCAAACGGTGACAAATGAGATGTTACTGCTCTTGTAAAGCAAGGCTACAATCTGTCAAAATCCAACATAATTTGTGACCCTCTGTGACATCCTCTTTCTCTTTTTTTTGACATTTGAATACAGTGATTGTGCTAGAGTCAAGTCCATTTAAGTGAATATAGTCAATTCTATCTAAAGGAATAGAGCCTGTTAGCTCCAACATGGTAGCTGAATATCTATCTGGTGAGTACTCCAGCGACCCTTTGTGTTAAGTGCATACCATTAACAATGAATTCTGATTTTTTCCAAGTTATATAATTTGATATCTTGACAGCCCAGACACTTAAAGCACTACTATTTGTTTTAAATGGCTTTATTTTATTGTTTAAATGTCAGTATCAAAATAAAGTAATGCATATAGTCTTGTCAGTTCCAACACAGGGGGAAGTGTTCCTGTTGAGAAGAGTATTGAAAGAGTTTGCTCTAAAAATGGACCCAAAAGTCAATTATAATGTCTCTTGGCTGAATCCTTAAATGACTCATGAAACGTATTTATACTGCATTTTCTGTTTAACTGGTGAATTTAATAAGGTGCTGAAGCATAAACAGCCAAGTGAATAGAACAACCTAGTTTAAAGAAGTTGGAACAATTGCAGAGTAAAGCATAAAGCCAATATATCATTAAAGAAAGAGATCTGAGAAAGGGAAGAATGAACCCTGACAAAGATGAATTATCACAGGTGATCATAAGTTTATATTTTATAAGCCTTTAAAAAAATTCACAAATTTATTTTTAAAAAAAGGTAGGTGGATAATTAAAGGGAAGAAAACAAATTGACTCAAAGGGTTGATTTTAGAAAATGATTCATTATGAAGGGAGGAAAAAGTTCTTATATAAATAATATGAAAATATATTAGTATACTAGAATGGGAATTTTAGTTTTTTACTTCAAAGAGGGTAAATATTTTTCCCCGAACACTTTTAACTAGGGACTTTAAACATAGTAAAGGCAACCTATGAGAAGGAAAATCATTTAACAAAAACAAAAGTTTTTAATAATATTTTGTGCATATTGTTCTGCTGTAACTTCCATTTCTGCCAAATCTTATAACAAAGTGTTTATTGTAAAACAATATACATTTATAATATTTTCACTTAAAATGCTTTCTTCCCATTTTATTAATGGGATGTTACTGATTTGTTTACAGAAACACATTAGTCTGCCAATCAGTTTCCAAGTCTAATCTTTCAGAAGAGTCCACTACGAACATGAAAGCTTCCTCCATACTTGGCAAACCATACTGTGATGTACACTAATCCACCCTTATCATCATAGACCTTATATCCTGTCCAAGCTTCATGACCTGTCATCACCCCATTGTTACCCATAGTAAAAAAAAAAAGGGGGGGGGCATGACCAACAGGCTTCAGAATACTCTATCAACCTTGCCTATTAAAGGCAGGGACTATTCTGCAGTTGTCTCATGTCATGTAGGTCACGTATTTGGCTTATGGAGGCCTTTCACCCCCACAAGAAGGAGGCACAACCCAGGGGTCATTAGGGCTCTTCTGTCAGCATTGCATCTGAGATGTCTGCTACAGCTGATTATTACAGAAGTTCACACAATGGGTTCTACTCTTAACCCCAGAATATGGAATATTTTTTTCATGTTCAAAATATCACATGATATTGTAGAATATCAGGGATATTTGTAATCACTGAAGATATATTGAGTGGTGTGATGATGAAACAAACTGTCAGCTTTATGATTTTAACTAAGCAACTAAAGATAAGAGAAGGAATATTGATACTTTCCTATACTCCTTTTTTTTTTGGATAAAGGGATAAAAGGCATCCAGAACTGACTAATCTTATCAATGAGTTAAGTTAAAAAGTGACAGGCAAGTCCTCAATTTTGGCTCCTTCTCTTCACTTCTCATTGTTTAAAAAATGTTAATTTGTAATGAACTACTTCTGGTTTGGTACCTCAGGGGCCCTATTGTAATGGCAAATATTCACTCAGGATGGTCATCTAATGGAGTAAACAGATTATTTTTTTGTTTAAATAAGTCCTATGTGACTCCATTTTTGTGAAGGACTTTTTCCCTGATTTTACAGATTGCCACAGACCATGGAAATGTTTTCTTTCTCTCCCTTTCCTTCCTCCTTCCTTCATTCAGGTTTTGATGTCAGTTCTCTTATAGAAATATAAAATATCAGGTAGGTTTTCATCTTTGACTGTAAGGATAAAGAGAAGTAAAGAGTAAGGGTCCCGTAATATTATAACTTTAAAATCTTCCCTGTATCCAAGATGGGAATAAATTGCTACCTAAGGATTACTTGAGATAGCTTTCTTTGATAAGAGTTTTGTCATCTCAAATTTTTGCCTTTTTTTAAAGGAGTGCAACTCATTCCAATGTTGTGCTATTGCATGGTACATACCAATGCATATCATAGGCAACATCATAAAACCAAAAAACTATCCAATCTAATTCTTCTCTATTTTTGCTATATGTTAATTAATTCATTTGATGCATGATATCATTAATTCATAACTTTTCACCCTAACAATTTCTCAGAATCTCATTAATGGTGATAATTATGCTATATTATTCATTTACCTTTCCAAGAAATGTAACAGAAGTACATATGAGTGGAGAGTCAATCAATCCAACCTCTACTTAAGAATAGCACTAGCCAGAAGAAAAAAAAGTCTTTGGATTATAAATCAGATCTAACTTTTTTTAAATTTGATGATTTTAAATTATGAATCACAATAAAATGTTTTGTTCTTAAAAACATAAAACTCAAGTTAAACAAATTAAAAAACAAAAAATAACTACCCATTAACTAAATGTGGATGGGATAAATATTGTGAATGCTCCCCCCCTAACCTTAAGCATTAAAGTAGACAAAACACCTATTAATTCTAGGTCTGTCTTCTTTAGAAAAACACAAAACTAGAAAAAGCATGAGTATCATGTAGCAGATTGAAAGGGAATTTAGGTTAGGTTTAATGTCCAGTGATGGACACATACTGGATGACTCATGACTAGAAACAACATTTTGATTTCAAGAATGTTAAGTTCCTGGCCTTAGCCACAGACATTACTTGTTGCTACTCAAAGATGAATGTTATCACCATATTTAAGTGATCCACATATACGTCTAAAATTAGACTAAAGTACAACAACAGCCTGAAAAAACATATGTTGAGTAACTATTTCTGTAAATCACTTGAACTAAATTTGAATGGTTAATGAATAGGTAAATTCTTGAGATGTAAAAATAAGTGCAAAATATAAAAAATGTTTCAATAGACATTCCTCTTGTATAGTTAATGAGTCACTCTTTCAAAAGCAAAAATAAAGTTAAAAATCCTTTAACCAATGGGATAAAGATGAAATATATTATTTTTTAAAAAATTAATAATAATATAACTTCTCTTGCCAATCAAGGGGTACATTCAGAACTACATGTAGAGAAATAGATTATCAAAGAGAAAGTTATTGTACTGTACATTTCAATATTATAATTTCCATTTTATCATCATATATTAATTTTGCAAATGCTACTGAACCACACAATGCAAATGTGAAGATACCAAGATATCAAAATAGGTTTAAGTAAAGTTTCAAAACTAATTCAGGTAAAATAATATAAAAGGCATATTATGGGCAATGTTATATTAATACCTTATAAGAAGTTAATGAGTCAGCAAACAAAAAAAATTTGAAACTTTACTTTTTATTTTCAGAGTAATTTTCTAGTTCTTAAACATTTTTAATAAAGGATAAATCACTTAAAAAACAATCTTCAAGCAGTTTTCTCCCATAGTATAAAGAATATTTTATGAAAAAATAGAAAGCAAATGGGTTTTCCCTTTTACTAAGATTAAGAATTTAATGAATGGAATATACAGAAAACAACCCTGAAATATTTAGAGAAACAGAGGAACTCCTAAGCCAAGGAGGAACATCAAGTCTTCAAGACTTCAGGAGTGATGAAAAATCAATTTGAATACCTGTAAAAAGAGACTTAATCCCAGTCTACTAATAATCTACTAACCTAAGACTTCTAAGCCCCCTCAAATTAGGGTTATGAACTCTACAAAATGATATAAGGTGCAAATGAGAGATATATCCCTAGTGGTGTGTTTTAATCAAGTTTCTATCCAATCAGCTTCAATACACTGCAAATCATAAAGCTAGAACAGGGGAAACAAAATGTTAAATACAGATTAGACAGGGAAAATTTCTAGAAGTTCCTAAAATACAGAAGATCAAAACAAAGGGGACTGCAAGATATTATTTTTCAAGGATCTTCTTAGGTTAAGAAAAAACCTCAGATTTTCTAAGAAATGGTTTATTTATTCCTACCTGACTTCATAGAAATAAGAATTCCATTTAGCTATCTCCATGACAAAGAAAATCACACATAAATATATATGTAAATACACACATACACATACAATCACTCACTCACACACTCACATACTTTCACTATGTAGAGCCCTGGGTGTAACTTCTTAACTAGGGAAAGTAAATATTACTACATATGCCACCAAAACTCAAGATGCTACCAAAAATGACATGAAGAACATGAAAAAACTAAATAAATAATTATTGATACCTAGAATGAAATGTATCATATGTTTTTTTCTGGAATAAATTTGCTCTCATAATCATAGCTAGAGGTATAAATATTTTTACTATAATGAAGATTATCCTAATACAAATAAACATTTTCATTATTCCATCAGATCAAATGCAATAAGGACATTTCTCAGGATCATATTCTTTGGTTTTTTATCATATTGAAGAAAAAAGGTATTATTTAGAATATTTCAAGTAGCTTTATGTTAAAACCCTCAGTCTTACTAAATTCAAGCCTAATTATGATTTAATTATTAAGGTTTTAGAAATTAAAAATAACCTGACAAACAAGGCTGTATTACCCTAAAGTATCCTTATTCTAAGAGGCAGAAAACTTACTGACCTTCACTAGGATAGGGTTAAACACCTTCCTGAAAATTTATTCATCCAAAAATAACAGATGCCAAGCAACTTGGTAATAATATTTAATAACAATAGACATTTTACAGTTCTTATTCTAGATACCCTAGAAACCTCATTAAGTTTCTCAAAAGGAAGAAACAATTACCGAAACTGGACTGGTCAAGGAACTATGATCAAAATGTTAACTGGGAAAAGTGTCATGAAATTTTAAAAGCTTTTCTGAAACTGTTAGGTTTATTCAGCAGGAAAAACGTCTAATACCAAAATGAAAAGGGCAATTTTTCATCCTAAATT
Organism: Macrotis lagotis; assembly: GCF_037893015.1. NCBI lineage: Eukaryota > Metazoa > Chordata > Mammalia > Peramelemorphia > Peramelidae > Macrotis > Macrotis lagotis. Next base: position 119,790,047 of record NC_133659.1, read on the forward strand.
TTACATGCACTGTAGACTACTGATGTTCTACTATCTTTGCCAATTTCAAGATGATACCCAGGACAAGAGGTCGGATCCCCCTAATGTTGTACCCATATCTACTTTCTATATTTCAAACTACAAATAGTCCATTTCTCTTTGAATAGACTAATGTTATAATAATATATTCGGTGTCTCTAAAACAAAAATTCTTCCAAACTATCACTGCTTCCAAATTCTCTATAAATAACTTTCACAATGATGACTCTGCATCTTGTAGTTCATACACCTTTAAATTTACTCCTTTTGACTCTTTACATCAAAATCTTATTACTTTCATCACCTCAAGCCCACTCCTTATTCCCATGGCTATCTAAGATCACAGCCCTCATTATTAACTATCTAGATGCTGTCCCTTACATTTGAAATACACTCCTTCCCCATATAATTCTTTCTCAATCTTCCAGAGCTTCTTTGTATAGCATTACATAATTATAGCCCATCCTTTTCTGATACATTTTACACTGATTCCTATATAGTGCTTTTACTCCCCAGATTTGTGATTTCATTAGAATAAATTACTCCTAGAGAACAACTTAATTTATAGTCTTAGAGGTGCTTATAATCGTTCAATTTCTAACTTTATCATATGAAATTCTATTATTAATCTGCAAAACATAGCACTGTATTATGAGAGAATATATGCTAAATGTAATCTGGACTCAGATAATCAGTTAAATTCAGAATTTTGTGGTAGGATAGATTAAATATTCCTAATCTGCTTTTTTCTATAAAACCCCATTACTTTAAAATCAATCTCTCTCTCTCTCTCTCTCTCTCTCTCTCTCTCTCTCTCTCTCTCTCTCTCTCTCTCTCATTAACAATGTTGCCTGACCACAAAAGTATCATAATAGATACCAATGCAAACATGTGATCAAGGAAAAAAACAGATAAACACATGCACAAAAGTGAGATATTAAAATAGAGGCAGATCGACAAAAAAGCAAGTGATGATTAAAAAAGAGCTGTAGGTGCTGCAACACTTCCTCTTACAAGACATACTCACAGCAATAAGACCATGAATGTATCAAAGTACTGTGCTAATCTGTAAGGCCAAATTTCTAAAGCATTGTTCTGAAGCCATAACAAAACAAAGTGATTATGAGTTTCTGAGGGACATGCTATATAGGAAGGCATGTTAGGAAAAATTGTTAACAAATTGTACTTGAAGAACAGGTATCTTGCCATTGAATAACAAGTCTAGGTAAGTGAAAAATTCAGAAACACAGAGCTACAAGATGAGGATTTTTACTGGCAAAGAAAAACTATGGAGAAACTATTATTTGAGGTACTGAGTAATCACTCCAAAGAATGGACTAATCTTTCAATTTTTTTTTTTTTTTGCAAGGGAAGGGATTAAGTGGTTTGCCTAAGTCCACACAGCTAGGCAGTTATTACCTCCTGACTCCAGAGCCAGTGCTCTATCCACTGTGCCACCTAGCCACTGCCAATCTTTCAAATTATAATCACACCCAGGTTAAAGCTTTTGACAGTTTTAAAAAAAGGGATTGTGAAAGCAAAGTTTAGGGAAGGACACTAAGTGGAAGACTATTTCTTCATCAATTATTCAATTTTCAAACAGCTATGATCTAGATTTGAGCTCCACTATTCTACTGAAAGAATCCTTTCCAGTACTAGCTATATGTTCTCTCCTGTCCCCCAATTCAGCAGCAGCAATGGAGAAATCAGATCACTCATCCTCCATTACTATCTCCACTCCACTAAGAGCAATGATTTTTCCTCTGAATTTCAGCGGGTAAAAATTTATTATCTAATTTAGAGTCTGGTGTTGATTACTGACTAAATTATTCTCTCTCATTTCTCAATTACATCATTGGCCTGTGTCTCAGTCTTCATGTACAACTTAACTATTGCTCCCAAGTAGGAAACTTCAATGCATAAGATGATGTCTCCTCAATATCCTAATAAAACAATTCCTCCATCAACTTAATTCCTAGAACCTATTACTCCACTCTACTTGAGTTTACACAAAGGGATATGATCTCTTGAGAAAAATGTTCTGATTCCATCTTTTCAAACTCCAAGATTGGGGTGGCAACATGGTGCAGTGGATAGAGCACCAGTCCTGCAGTCAGGAGGACCTGAGTTCAAATCCAGCCTCAGACACTTAATAATTGCCTACCTGTTTGACCTTGGGCAAGTCACTTAAACCAATTGCTTTATTCCAAGACTCATTTGTCCAAATATTATATTTTCTTATTCAGTCTTTCTATGTCTCACTACATTTTTTTTAAGGCAATGGGGTTAAATGACTTAGCCAAGGACACACTGCTAGGTAATTATTGTGTCTGAGGCTGGATTTGCACTCGGGTCCTCCTGACTGGTGCTCTATCCACTGTGCCACCTAGCTGCCTCCTGTAACTACTTCTAATCCTATTCTTAACACAATTCTAATCTCTAAACTCTCAAATTCTTTATAATTTCCCAGAACATGACCACTATTCAAACTATCTTTCCCTTCTTTCTCTATCTCTTTAACTGCACATTACCTTATACTTTAAAACATTTATTCCCTTGACAATTAACAAATGCAACCTTGTCAAAGGATAACTGCTATTTGATTCCTCTCATCCTGCTATGTACTGAAGACAGAATGTGGAAGAAGTTATAAAACTGTATTATTGGGCTCAAATAATTAATAAAAATAAACAATGTCTATGGTATTTCAATGCCTGCAAAATATTTTACAAATACTATCTAATTTTAATCCATCTACAAACTGTGGGAGCTATTATTATCCCATCTTACAGAAAAAGAAACTGAGGGTTAGGGAGGTTATATGTCTTCCTGGGGCTTATAGGTGTCTAAAGTTGAATTTGAACTTGGATCCTTCTATTCTGGGTCTAGCACATTTTCAATCATAACATCAATCTGCCTGATGTTGTTATTTAATTGAAACTGAATCCTCAAAAGTAACAGAAGAACGATTACACTTCTCCCTAATTATTATATATCTTCTCACCAGAGTGACTTTTTCAAACTTTCTCTTCCTTCCTTGCCTCTCAAAGAAATCTCCAGCAATAACCTCTTATCTGGGGTATCTATGTGACCTACATCATTAAAAAAAAAAAAAAAAACTAAGCAAGGAAAGCTAGGTTGCTCAATCAGTTACTAATTTCTATCGGTTCTGTTGTGAAAATATCTCTAATACACATTCTATTCACAAAACCACCATTTCATTTAGAAGTTTCATCCTTTTTCTAATACTATTTCCATAGGTACCTAATGAGTCTCTTTCCCATAAATTGATATTCAGTCTAATCTACTCTTTTCATTGCTGAAAATGTTATTATGGTAAAGCACAGATATAATCATATCAGCACCTTCTGAAAAAAATTCAGTGTCATAAAATTACTTCTAAGATCAGTTATAAACTTCTTGGCTTTGGCATCTGAAAGTCTTCATAATCTGACCCCTCGCTGTCTTTCCAATCTTCTTTCATGAGACTGTCTTCCATGAACTCTACAGTGAAGCAGTACTGGCCAACTTTTAGTTGCTCATCATGCATGAGGATTCAGAATGTTTCTCCATCCAAGCCAGTGCACAAGTTGACCCCCATGCTAAGACTACCGACCACTTGCCTCACTCCACTTAGAATCCCTGGCTTCTTTTAAGAGTCAGTTTACTATGACTTTATAAAAGTACCTTTCCCTCAAGCAGCTAATATCTCCACCTCAATAGTTATTCCTTAGAAAACTTACACATTCCTATTTATGATTTCTCCTCTATTAAAAGGTAACTCCTTAAGGAAGTTTTTTAAAGATTGGGAAAAGAGAAAGTAGTCAGAAAAAGGAGTGATGATCTAGGAAAGTACTATGGAGTCTCAAGGGATTTGATATTCTTAATAGGGACTAAGAATAGGATTGATTATAAAGCAGCTAGCAGAGAGCCTTACATATTATAGCTATTTTTAAAAAATGAATGTTTCTTGTATTTAATCAATGTGAACCAGAAAGACAATAAAGGATTAATTCAAATGAATGTTCCTTTCTTCTCTTCTGCATCCAACCTCTCTATTTCTGATAGGGTACCTAGAAATCAGATCATGCAGCAAATACAGTATCTCTGAATTACAAAAGTTTAGATGAAATTTGACATTTTTATCTTGATAGACAAAGTAGAGAAATGTGGACTTCATGATATTTCAGTAAAGTTACTGACTAAACAAGAACAATCAGTGAGGGCCATCTCTATCTACTGCACTCAGACTAGTGGGACATTTCAGAAGGGTTGCATTCCTTTAATCCATTCCATTGAAACATTTTTGCCACCATTGTGAATGAAGCCAGAAGGAAAAAATACAAACATGCATACACATAAATATGCACACAAATTTGTGGATGACTGGAATGGGAACAGATAGCTAATTCAGTAGGTTAAAAATGGAAAATTTAAAAATAACGAATATACATTGAAAACAAAAGTCTCTGTGTGAAAATATAACTTACAAGTTCAGATCAAAAAGAGAATGGCATTTTACCTAAACAATTGATCAAGTTTTGTTTAACAAAAGTGTAGCAAAGCAAATACAATATGACATAGAGAGGGAACATGGACTGAAGGTTGGTCTATGGGTCAGGGAGAAATGAGTTAAGCCTTCTCTCTGATAATTGTATAAGCTATGGAATCATGAACCAAGCACCTAAGTTCTTATTTAACAGACAACTGTCTGGCTATCAAGTTATACACAAGTAGACTAGCCATATTGATAAAGGAAATTTATTAAGTAGGAGTTGCCTACATTGTTGTTCAGTCATTTTTGACTCTGTGACCCCATGTGAGGTTTTCATGGCCAAGATGTTGGAGTGGTTTGTCATCTCCTTCTCCAGATCATTTTACTGATGAGGAAACTGAGCCAAAGAGGATTAAATGACTTGCCCAGGGCCAAACAGCTTTAATGTGTCAGAGGGCAGATTTAACACAAAAGATGAGACTTACTGACTTTAGACCAAGCAGTCTATCCTCTCTGCCACCCAGCTGACACTATAAAGCAAACCAAATTCATAACTAACATCAGGGCATCTAAACTCTTTCAGGAAATTATTTAACTGTTAGCTGCAGCTAATTAAAACAGCTACATTTGCAAATTCATCTTCCGCAAGAAGGGGGTTTATTGTGTGTTTTAACCTCATTGGATTTCTTTCCTTATTGGGTCTGGCCAGAACATCATATGGCCTTATCACCATGTTGTTTTTCCTATTCTTCTAGTAATTATCGGCAAAAGACCATAAAACTGGATTTCATTCCTATCTTAATTCTGTTCATTTCCTGCTATAACCATAAATCCATAATACTCATCCCTGGCTTGTCCCCTACAAACAGGTTATTTAAATAGAATTCCTAGTCAGAACATAACTTGGAAAAACACTTTATGTGATTTTAAACCAGATAAGATGCTGGGTAGCCTTTCTCCCCTAGTTTAAGATCTCTATACTTAGTTCCTTTATTCAGAATGGGTATATCTCATGCACTCAGCAATATGCAGTAAAAATGACTGAATTTTTTAGTTTTAGAAAAAGCAAAACACTTTAGTAAATAATATTCTAATCTGATGAATGCATTGGTAATTAAAAGAGAGTGTTTTGAATTTACCAACAGCAGAAGTCATTTGAAACTAAAGAAATACATCTAGAGGATATTAAGTAATGTTCAATTGGAATGATAAAGTTTATAAGGAGAAACGATAGGAAACATTTTCTAATTGGAAAGAGTCCATGATGGCTAAAAGTAATATACTGTGGGAAAATCTATATATTTTGGCTTTTTTACCAATTGAATGAGAGCCACATAATGCAACAAGTAATTTCTATCTTTTGGTAATACAATGCAATACTACAAAGAGGAAAAGGAATATACTGAATCAAAAGTATTAAATCTTCAAAAAAGATAAATTCTCTCTCTTTGTGAAGTTGTAAATTAAGAATTAATACTAGTCTGTTAATTAAGCTACAAGGAAACTACACATTCTGGAAGTCCAAGCCAGAATTAAGTTCAAACCAAATGAGTATTATGATTCCAAGGAAAGAACAAAGGCAAGCTTTTAACTACAGTTATAATAATAATAACATTTAAATAGCATTTTAAGATTTCAAAGGGATTAACTTGCAATTAAATTCTATATTTGATAATTCATTAAACTTTAAGATATGGAAAAAGGTTGAAAGGTTAAATAATTTTCCCAAGATCACAATATCAACAAGTGTAAGAATTAAGACTTCAGAAGAGGTTTACTAACTCCAAATTACTGCCTCTCTCTCACAGGATGTAGAGATAGAATGAAAATTATATTTAATGACAAAAGTGGAAAAAATATTATATAGTCGTTAGATATTTGGCTCTACATGTTTTGTCACTTTATGGCACTCTACAAAAGCAGCCTCCAAATAACACCAGTTTGCAGTTTCTTCAAACTTCGTAAATTGTCAATTTGTCAATCTCCTAAAATTATATGAGTTTATCTTTCACTCCACCTCAGTCATATATAGGAATGAACATACTTTGGATTTCACCATCAATCATAAGTATTTGTCCTCAATCTCAACCTATGACATCCTATGTTTCCAGGATAAATTGTTTTATTTTCCATCTTACAACTTCTTTGCTCTTATTTGGACCTCATTCCCTCACTTCTTTTTTCAGGCATTATCCCTACCTTCACTTTAACTACCAAGTTGAACTCCCAAGTCAGCTCCCAAATCCCTCTGTCACTTGTTCTCCTGCAAACAATCCCTGAAAAACTCCATTCCAGGATTGTTTCTGCAATCTATCTCCATCACTCATAATGATTTAACTTGAGCTTCCAAATTCTGCCTAATCAATTCTCTATCAAACTCATCACTACCTGCTTCAAATTTTCTTTTTTCAAACTTCTGATACCTTGTCATCACCATACCATTTGGACTCACTGCTCTCTTCTGCTCTCATCTTATCTGCATCTGACTCCTTTCTCCTCTCTGTTTCTTAGTCTCTCAACACCAAGTTGTCCATTGACTATTCCCAATTTCTATAAAGGACTTCTTCCTAATTTCATGCTCACAATTCCTCTTTCTGCAAAAAGCAGCTCAAGCATTTCCTTCTACAAGATCCCCATAAATTTTAATGCTAGTGCTCTCCATGTCAACAATTTTGTAAATAATAACATTGTGTTATAATTTTATTTGCATATTATATATTATGTATTATATATTATATTTATTCTATTAACACTTTTTTTTAAGTTTTTGCAAGTCAATGGGGTTAAGTGGCTTGCCCAAGGCCACACAGCTAGGTAATTATTATGTGTCTGAGGCCAGATTTGAACTCAGGTACTCCTGACTCCAGGGCCAGTGCTCTATCCACTAGGCCACCTAGCCGCCCCTTATTCTGTTAACACTTACATTTGTAATTGATGTCTCCCTGTTATAAACTCCCTGAGAATACAAATTGATTCATTCTTTGTATTTTGAGTATTTTGTTTTGTCTTTATATAGTCAACAACTTCTATTAGTTATGTTATTTAATGTTATTTATTATTATTAATTTATATCAGTTAAAACTAGTTAGCATAAGGATTCATTAGTTAGTTATGATGTCTTTAATATTTCTTAAATTAACTATTTAAATCATCTCTCTTAGTTGTTAATATATATGATAAAGGAGCAAGTAATTACATCCATTTAGTCAAAATCCAGTGAACTTAGTGTTCACCTAGAAAAGTTAGTAAGTATAATACTTTTGGATAATTGTTTTTAATGTTAAATAATTCTAAGAACAAAAGAAATTAAATGACCACAGTTTAAAATTACTGTCCATTATTATTGTTACTAGTGTGGTTGACTGCAAAGGTACTAGCCCTGGAGTCAGGAAGGTGAAAGTTCAAATTGAGACCCGGCCACTTGCTTGTTTTGTGACCATGATCAAGTCATTTGCTTGCTATTTGCCTCACTTTTTTTAATCTGTAAAATTGGAAGAAACAAAAACAACAACAACAACAAGAATATCTTTATGGACGGATTATTATGAAGATCAAATTCAATGACCATTGCAAAGTACTTGGCATAGACCGGGTTTATAGTACAAAAATATCAGTCATTTCTTCTATTATTTTTGCTAATTATGAGCATATAGTAGGAATGGTATTTATTTTTAGAAAATCAAAATGTATGAGAACTAACTGTACTCTTATGGACAGATATATAAGACTTTCCAAATAAGTAAGGTGTACAAACAGTGACTTGTGAAATTAATAAGAATATTTTCCCAAAGTTCTTTTGTAATCAGAAACATACATGACACATAGGCTCATTTTGTAAAACTCAATCGGAAGAAACAGGAAAATGTTAATATGAAACAGCAAATGAAAAGACAAAATAATTTCTTTTTCTGGGTTTTAAAATTGAATTGAAGAGTAGAACCATGGAAATACTTGAACCAGATTAGTTTGGTCTTTCCAAATTGCCACATATACAAAAAAATGAAGGTGAATTTGAATGGAGATAGCAAATGGTTGGTTGGTTGGCTGTCAAAACGAAAAGCATAAGTTTGCCTTTGAGCACATCATACTTATTTTTCATAAAGCATCCTATCATTCACTATCTTATTTTTAAGGAAGTCCTCTACTAAGTTAAAAAGATGTACTAAGTTATGTAAATCTAGGAAGAGATATACTGGATTATAAGGGAATATATACTTGAAGAATAGCACTATGAGTTTTCTTCTGATCAATTCTGTTATCAATGCTTAGCTGAAATTTAGACCTTTCCAAAATATTTTTCATGAAAGATTTGTATATAATATTTTTACAAGTTATACTTGCAGCAATTTCTTTTGCATAGACAAAGACTTGGAAGATTGAGTTGTGATCATTAAATGGGGAGCTAATGATGGTGTATGAATATGATGGAATGAAACTGTAAGAAATGATGTCAGAATGTCCTGGAAAATTTGTATGAACTGATGCAGAGTGAAATTAGCAGAATTAGAATTAGAACAAAAATGTAAAGCAAAAGACATTTGAATAACATTAATTTTTACCAAAGCAATGATCACAATTCAGAGAACAATGATGAATGCTATCAAAATACTAACTGAGATAATGGATTCAAGGTAAAGAATGAAAAATGTTCTGATTTAATTGATATATATGTTAGTTACAAAGGCAACATTTTTTGGATTTCCAATGGGAAGGAGTAGGAAACATCAATTGAAAAAAAAATCAAATTTTGTAAAACAAAACAAAAAAAGGAATAAGCAGCTTTTTTTATAATTCTAGGAGGAAATAAATTTAAAATATCAGATCTCATTTAAGCACAAAGCAAATAATAAAAATCTTGAAGCATCATTAACTGTTTTATTTGAGTTTGTGTATAATTTGAATTGATATGGAAATGTGAGAATCTATCTCATTATGAAATGAAGCAAAAAGAAAAACATGCAACTACCTAAATAATTTAATATTCTCTTTTTTTGCTTAAACTCTGATTAAAATGTTTTACTACTTCTGCCTTATTCTCAAGTCCTGCTTTGTTGATGACCTACATTATATTTATTTCTTCCTTTCTTAAATGCCAAACCTGATGATCAACACTTTGAAGTTTGGATAAGTTCTATCGTCTCTACTCCACAGTAGTGAAATGTAGATTTTTGTAGTGCTTGCCATCTAAATAAATTAATATTCAACTTTGCTATGCAGGAAATAAGGATTAAAATCTAAGATCACAAGTATGGGCTTCTAGGGTTATAACAAAGTAAATTACATAAATTGGACTAAAATAATCTGGCAGTGTTTTTATTTCAGACAAATGGAAAAATAGTATTATTTAGTCATAGTTTTCATATAAATTAAATAAGGGGAAGTAACTAATTGACAGGGGATAATTCCATCTTTTATCTTAAAGAAGTAAGACTTAACCCTGTTCAGATCTATTAAAAAAGAAAAGGAAATGCCACTTTGATAATATTGAGATACTCTCCTTATGTGAAAACCAAATTAGGAGAGAGCTTCTTGTTCCTTGAAAAATATAGATTATGGGGCAGCTAAGTGGCACAGTGGATAGAGCACTGGCCCTGGAGTCAGGAGGACCTGAATTCAAATGCAGCCTCAGACATTTAATAATTACCTAGCTGTGTAACCATAGGCAAGTTACTTGACTGCAAAAACCAAAAAAGGAAAAAAGAAAACTATAGGTGGAAAATATTGTAAAAAGAGAAAGAAATGAGGGGTATTAGCTTATGTTTGTGCCATGCTTACTAAATTCCTACTCTAAAGCCCTATTATGGTTTAGGAGAAGGATATATCAGGGTTCTGAATACTAAAATCACAAAACATAAATTCTTAAGTCTGATCAAAATGAAAAGTTTTGAAATAGGTTCCCTCTAAGTAAGTGTATGACTGTGGTTCATAGTACACATTACCAAGATTTGGAAACCTTCATTCATCACTAAGTTATGGTCACAATAACTCTACTTAATAAAAAAAAATGTGATTTACCTTACTGGAAAGTGAATTAGAAACATTTAAAGTATAGTATAGACAGGTAAATGACCCAATTGGGGGGGGGGGGGGGCCTGGAACGACCTGAGTTCAAATCTGACCTGAAATACAAACTACTTATGTGATTACAGTCACTGTTTGCACTAATCAACTGTAGAAGGATAATGGCAAACCACTGCACTAAAATTCTATGGACATCATGGTTCACAGGCTCATGAAACTGGACGTGACTGAACAAAAAAAAAAAAATCATAAAATGTTTTAGGTTTCATTTACAATCACTGAAATTGATTCCTTTTTCACAAATGGAATAGATAAGTTCATAAAGAAACAAATTAGAAAATTACCTTAAAATTTTTTCAAGGCGGCTACGTGGCGCAGTGGATAGAGCACTGGCCTTGGAGTCAGGAGTACCTGAGTTCAAATCCAGACTCAGACAATTAATAATTACCTAGCTGTGTGGCCTTGGGCAAGCCACTTAACCCCATTGGCTTGAAAACGAAATTTCTACTTTCCTTGGAAAATTTGCAGGTACATAAGATAAGCTGTATTGGATTGTGTTTTCCTTTTTGACATAATGTTCTACATAAAATATTTAGATAGAGAGATATCTTAATATTACTGTGCTGATATCAAAGAAGACTGTGATGAATTTCATTGAGAAAAATTAATTGCTTTGTTAGTGGGTATGGACAAAATAGATGATATATTCAACCTGAAAATTGATGATAGTGGATATCAGCTCAACTGAGTGCTGGTATTTCATTGCAATGAGGATGAGACAGAGATGGTATATAATCAATGTATAGCAATAGTACTTCAGTTCTTTTCTAATATGATGTGGTAAAAAAAAGCAAATAGAAATTCTAGCTGCACTGAGTCCTTTATATGGCAGCTGAATATAAGAAATGGGGATTTATGAAATAAACCATGACTTATGATGTCCAAAACATTTTCTTATGCAGCATGTTAAAGTTAGTAAAAAATGATAATATATGCCTTACCTTACAGCAAAGTTTTAAAGTGTAAGTAATAATGGTTACTAAGTATATATGAGGCATGAGATTTTTTTGAATAAACCTAAATAATGATAAATGACTGAAATTAATGTGTGACCCTTATCACATAGACTCAGTTCCTTCCTTACAGAATAATATAGGAAGGGGCAGTAAGAGTTCTTTAACTTAAGGGAAATCAGAAGAAAATGGAAGTGAGGACAAATATTGCAAAGTAAAGGGCAGTAGGAAAGTTTTAGGAGAGAGGAGACAGGTAGTGAGAATAATGATTAAAAAATTATGAGTTAAGAATTGCCAAAAAACCCTTCAGAATATAAAGAATAGAACAAATAATAATTAAATAAAATGTAAAGAATTATTTGCATAAGTCAAGGAAGAGGAGAGTACCCACTGGTATGGAACAGTGCAAAATGCTTTTCAACATATACATGGTTTGGCTGGTAGGCAGGAGGGAGGGTTTCTCATCTTCTTCCTCATATCTTTTAAAAAACTACTTGTTAAAAGAAATGCTTCTCTAGGATGGGGGAAGAGATACATACATACAAGGCAATTCTAAGTGAAACACAAATAAAAGATAGTAATAAATAATTATCTAAAAAAAATACAACCAAGAGAGCCTAATGAATATAACATGGTGGTAGAAGGTGAGGAACAAAGTTTTCTCAGAAGTATTGAATTCAATATGCATTTTTTTTAAAAAAAAATGAACTAGAAACAATAGCTCAGTTACATATACAATTCTTTTCTCTATTTTTATATAGTGAAATGCTAATATTTGTTGACATATAAATTTATAATAAAAAAAGAAAAATGAGGAACTCAAAAATATCTATTAACACTTGCCAAATGTAACACCATGTGGACAAAGTCCACAGTTGAAATGAATATAAGGAATTGACATTGTTCTTTGTCTAGTTTGATGACCTAATTTATAATGTTGGGACCTGACCCTGGATCATGCCTCTTCCTAGACTCCTCACAGTCCAATCATCATTGAGTTTTGATCCTATTTCCATTTCAGATACTAAGCCTTCTACCCTCTGGCCTTTTCATATCCACTACTACTCTATCTTGGTTTCTTCACAATAAAAATTTGTTTGACAAAAGATCTTTTGAATTCTAAGTTCATGAATTTCTCTCTCTCTCTCTCTCTCTCACACACACACACACACACACACACACACACACACACACACAAAGACATACAGTCCTATAGAGGAGACACACTGCTATTGACATAAGAAAGTATTTGAGGTACATCCTTTATCAGGTGAAGAACTGAAACATGTGACATCATTTGGATGAGGAAAATGAACCTGCAAAGTGAAGAGTCGGATGTGGATTTCAAATGCTTACTGATTATTAGTTTCCATCGAAACTCACAACTTTCACCATGAGAATGGTATAATAATGAAAATACTGGCTTTTTTAAAGTATCAACTGTGGGACATGATCAATAATTTCCAAAATCCTGCACTCTTAAAATCCTGGATCTTCTTATTTTCTGGATTCAATTCATACTTACATATTTGAGGATAGAGAATATGTAGGGCATTAATTTGATAGCAGGCAAATAACAGCTTTAAATTCTTTCTTCTGTTTATATAGAATTATTATTAATTAAATTAAGGACATAAAACTCCATACTTACCTAATAAATCTTATTTTGGTAATTTTTTTACTGCTCTTGTAAAACTAATGCTGAAACAGATGCACACACACACACACATACACACACATACACACATTAAGTCTTTTAAGAAGAAGACTTTTACCCCTGCCAAATTTCAACGAAACAATTTTTATGGCCAGCTAATAAACCTGCTGAAAACAGAGGTTGATAATGGAAACCCTCACGAGTCCTTAACTACAGTGTGCTCTGCTATAATAAAAAGAATTAATGCAGTCAATTTGTACCACTGTTCTCTGAACAAAAAACCCTATTCCAACCACAGTCTTTTCAACAGCTGATTGGCAGCCCTGTCCATTTCTCCTGCACAGTGTTGTCAGTAGTCTTCAACATGATAATGAGCCTGTCACCATATTCAAATAGCCCTGTGACAGCACGTTTTGTGAGCATGACGTCCACTGCAAAGGGTCTGTCAAAAAGCACCTTTCAGAAAAATGAAAAGAGAATGCTTTTCTGATGATAAACCTAATTTCTCCACAGATAAAAGAGAGAGATTTTCATCTGATTTTGTCAGTGTTGTGTTGCATTTATCTCTTCAAATGTTCCTGTTTTCTTTTCCTTAAGTCACATAAATTTAAATTTGTCAGTGAAGCAAAAAAAAAAATTAATAATGATGCAACATATTTTATGGTTTAGGAGGACTAATTCCATTTCAGCCTAAAATATATCCCAAAAAGATTGTTGGTTGTTCTCTCAAATTAAAACTAAAAAGACAAGAGTGCAGATTTGCTTGTCACGAATAGCTTAATAGACTTAAAAGTATAGATCTCAGATTCTGCACAATTAATTCACTGGAGGCAGCTCCTTATCCAAATGCAAGAAGTTTACACAGCAAGAGAAACCTAAGACAGCACGCATAATTGCCAAAAGGTAAACTGAAAACGTATCCACAAATATCGTTAAATATATGACCATAGGGAAAGAAGAAAGTCATCAGATAATGTGTCATGAATCAAGAAGTCATTATATGGGACTTGGAATCTGGGCCTCCACCAAACGGAGAATATGTCAAGGAACGTCTACTGGATATTTAAGATGTGATGGCACAGGTCAAAATTGAAAATTTCACCCAAATGAAGTTGAGAAATATTTTTAACTCACCTTTGTGTTAAGTGCAGTAATCAAATCACAATGCCAGCAAACAAAAAAAAAATAAAGGAAAACTGAAATAAAATGAAGTTTTATGTTGCTTATGTGGGGGATGGGATGGAGACAAGGAAAAAGGAGACTCTTTTGGGTCATAATTATGCATAAAGTCTATGCACCAATTTCACTAGCTACTTTCTAAACCCTATACTTTAAAAAAAATTTAATCAGTAGAGAAAAAGTTGCAGCAGTTTATATCAATACGAAAAAAAATATAGAGAAGACAGTAGTAACTATTTTATATTGTTGCTTTGTATGAGTATAATTTTGTTTTGTCCCACCTATAATTTTTACACATAAGAAATTTCTGTTTCATAAATTCTGGCAATTCAACAGGAACTTAGAGTCAAGTCAGGAGACCACCAAGAGTTTAAGGAACCAGTTCATCACTACAAAGTTAGGATGTGTCAGAGACAGCACTCGAACTCAGTCCTTCCTGACTCCAAGGTTGATATCCTACTATCAGTTCCATAAAGTGTTGATAAAGTTCTATATACAAATATCTTCATGACCTGGACTGAGCTTTACTAAAGTATTTTCTTTATTACAAGGGAATGATCACTACAAGGGAACCAGAATGGAATGACTGTGATATTGAAGGGGGAAAAGGAAAGGAAAGGAAAGGAAGGAGAGAGAGAGAGAGAGAGAGAGAAAGAGAGAGAGAGAGAGAGAGAGAGATCAAAAATCAATATTATGCTTTTCCATCTTGTTGGACTGAGTTCTACCCTACTCTTAACCTAGAAAATTCTTTCATTGGTGTTGCAGAATTGGACTATTTCCCAGCAGCAATACCATTGGATTAAAAAAAGTTAAAGAGAAAATTAAAAAAAAAACACTTTAAAAATTAAAGGGGTTAGGTCAGAAGAAATGTATGTGGAGATGTGAAGGAGAGAGGATATAAGCATTAAACATAGTATCTACTTCATTTTTTGGTGTTCTACTAGGTGAGCATCATGTTTTGAGAAAAGTATTTAATACATTATGGGTCATTGAAAACTAATACTTTATTCTCTATGAAAAACAAGTGTATTGTAAAACACAAAATAGGGTATGATTATAGGTAGCAGCAGAAGGTTAGAACTTTTTATTTCTAAAAAGCTATTTCTGGGGGCAGCTAGATCGGCCCTGGAGTCAGGAGGACCTAAGTTCAAATTTGGCCTAGCTGTACCATCTTGGGCAAGTCACTTGACCCCATGGCCCTGCAAAAAACAAACATAAAAAGCTATTTCTTCTCTATTTGCTGTATTCATGGTAATTAAGTTCAGATTAGCGATTTTAACATACTTTTTCAATTTTATGAAATGCACAAGGTTCAGGGGTGGTTCTCAAAAATGAAATGATCTTATTTTCCCATTTAATTCAAAAGGTCTGGGTTAAAATTCTATTCTCATTTTTCTAATTGGTCTTAAATGAATATGGACAAAGAAATCCACTGCTAGAGAAAAAACTGCTTTAGTTTTTTTGATAATGTATAAAATAAAACTGATACATATAGAGATGAGATTATTTAATATAAAATTTGATAAAATTATATTTGGAAGAGTCAGGGAAGGTGTAGGCAAGAGAACAATCCCACCATCATGGTGGAGGCTAATCTGACTAGCAAGAGATAAAGACTGATAGCTCCATTTTCTACAGCCAGAACTATTCAAGTCAGATAGAAAAGAGGTAACTAAATTCTACATAAAGATTCCTTTTGAGTCATATATTGCCTTAGAAAACCACATATTAATGCAGTATATATGTTTCGCTGTATTTTTATTTATTAAAAAAAATATTCAATTACATTTTAATTTGGTTTGGGCTAAACTAAGGAGGGCCTTATGCAGCTAGGCCTGAAGTTTGATACCTGTTCTAGAGTATAAGAAATTGAATAGTATAAGATTTAGGTTTATTTTTATTTTCAAAAACAAGACTACAAGGAAGTTAGGTAAATAGAGCACTAGAGCTGGGGCCAGAAGAACCTGAGCTCAAATCCAACCTCAGATGCTTGATACTATAGCTATGTGACCTTGGGCAAGTCAATGACTCACCCAAAAATAAATAAATAAATAAATGATCGGGAAGGAAAGACTTCCCCAATTAGTTAGCAATTACTAAAGATAAAAGAAAACAAATTGGAAAGATTGCATGTTTTAAACAAAGGCAAAGTTGCTCAATTAAAAATGCTTCATTTGATTTTTTTTAAAGTAATTCATCTGAAACATCACCTGCACAAAAATGTTCATAGCAACTCTGTTTAATAGTGGCAAAGAAATGGAAACTGAAGGAATGTCCATCAATTGGAGAATGGCCTAACAAAATGTGGTATATGTATGTGATGGACTACTGTTCTATTAGAAACCAGGAAGGATGGGAATTCAGGGAAGCCTAGAAGGATTTGCATGAAAGGATGCTGAGCGAGATGAGCAGAACCAGAAGAACATTGTACAACCTAACAGCAACACGGGAGTGATGAACAACTTTAATGGACTTGCTCATACCAACAGGGCAACAATCAGGCACTAATTTTGGATATCTGTGATGCCATCTGTATCCTGAGGAAACATTGTGGGGTTTGAACAAAGAGCAAAGACTTTCTATGTACCTTTAATTTTAAAAAAATTGTCTTCTTATTGTCTTATGCTTTATCTCACACTTTATGTTTCTTCCTTAAGGAAATGATTTATCTCTCACTACATTAAACTTAGATCAATGCATACTATGGGAATGATGTAGAAACTAACAAATTGCCTTCTGTAGGGGATGGGGGAGGGAAGCAAGATGGGGGGGATTGTAAAACTCAAAACCTTTCTAAAATTTAAAAAAATGAAAAAATAAAGTAATTCATATGGAGGGAACTATCATAAGGCTAATAAACAAAGATATAAATAGCTGGTTAAGTATTAAAAGAAAGACTCATTCTTCATCCAAATGTTCATACCATTACTTTGCCTAGGATTTTAAAAAAAATCATGAAATCTTCCATCTAGATCAAATAAATAAACATACAAAGCAAACTTCCAAATCTTGAAGTCTTCCATTGTCTCCAAGAGCCATTGTCACCACCCTGATTTCCTCATTAAACCTAAGGAAATTCTAGGATGGCATTAAAATGAATGCAAACCATTTGCAGCAATCTTCTGCTCCTACCACCTCCAAATGAAGGCAGGCACATTGCATAATCCAGGCAGCAAGAGCTCCTGACAGGTGGATGATTTATGCTCATAGTCAGAAGAATTGGAAAGCCTGCGGAGGAGACAGCATGAGCAAGGTGGTGGCGAGACAGATGCTCTCAGTGGGCTTGCAGGGGCTGGCAGGCTCCAGCTAGTTCAGGTGCATCCTGAACACTTCAGTTCTGAACTCCTCCTACCTAGATTCCAGCACAGGAAGATGCTGTTTACAGTCTTCTATGTAATAAATGCCATGCCAAACCTAGGCAAACTATATACAGTTATTTGTGCATGGTAAGAGCACAGTTCTCTTCATGACTTCAAGAACAGCATTTTGGCAGATGAGTGTGCTCCTATAATTCACATGTAAAAATGTGCAATTTGGAAATATTTTACAAGGTATGAAAAAAGTGCTGTCATTCATTCTGCATTCCAGAGTGACATAATTTCTTACACTTTGAATCAATATTAAAAATTGAGAAGTGGGAATAGTAGGAAATGATCTTATCTAGGAAAAATGCAATTTTGTCAATAACATTAATTACCATTCATAGGCAATACACTGTTGTATGTCACTCGACTCTGTTAAATATGTCTATTATACTGTTATTTAACATTATATAGATTGTTTTAAAAGATTTCACAAATGTCTCCTTTTTTCTAGCTTAATTAAGTTTTGAAGCTTAAAGTTCTTTTTATAGAAGCTGGAAACTCAGAATCAATGATGAAGCTGCTCAAAGAAAAATGCTAATCTAACCAATAAAGCCAATACACAATCATATCCAGACAGGAACCCCCACAAAAAGTGGCACTGGTCTGGCAACATTCTTCAAAAAAATTCCCTAAAAAGCATCTCTTCTCTTCTAAAAGTCTCAAAAAAAAATAGCAAAATGGTCACGACTGTATTGGTTAAAAGGCTGCATGAGGCTAATTACAGATATTGATGACAAATTACTGCTACTTTGGTCTCTTAAAAGAGGGTAAGATAGTAACCACAATCTGCCTGATCAGCAGTAAATGGCCAGCAGAAAACGCGGACCATATTTTTATGCTTAATCAGGGATCTGGATCATTATTAAGCTTTGAGTATCAGAGAAAGGGTTAAGATATCAAAATACATAGGCTTCAGGTTACCTAGGTTGAATCTGGAACTTTGCTGATTCTCAGCTCCTCTACACTTTAACAGATAAAGTCAAAGGTAGAACAGCAGATGAGAATTAAAGAGATGTACAGCCCTTTAATCAGATAACAACATTCAAAGACATGCAAATTCTCAAGAAGTCACTTCATTGGGACTCATCAGTACCTTTTTTATTTCAGAAAACAAAGCAATGAGCTTACTACTTGTAAAAAAGTTGGAAAATTTAAAATAAATAAATGAAAAGAGAAGCAAAAAGAAATACTGAGAAATTCAAAATGTCACTACTCTGGTCTCATCAACATTCAACTCTATTATCATGGTAGAGGGTGAAAAAGAATATAAAAGAACAAGAATGACAGAAAAGGAGAGAGAGAGAGAGAGAGAGAGAGAGAGAGAGAGAGAGAGAGAGAGAGAGAGAGATTATGTCATATCTACTATAAAACCATCATTTTTAAAATTTTCTTTCCTCTCTTTGTTTTTTCTCTTCCTTTCTTTAATGTTACTCATTACTTTTTCTATCTCTGTCCTTTGGGAATCAAATAAATGTTGGTGGCAGGAAATAGCCAGCAACCCTGAATAAGGTTGTCTTTAGTAAGGAGATGAGAAAATATATGAGGCAACTAATTATACTTTGGATAGAACCACAGGACCTAGAGTCAGGATGACTTGAATTCACCCTCATATTCTTGCTAGCAATCATTTAACCTCCATCTGTTTCTTCATTTTAAGACAATGAGATAAAATCAAGGTAGAGATAAAAATATTTGTAACATACTTTGCTTATCTTAAAAGTTACTTATTATTATAATTATATTTCTATATAAAAGATCTACTGCTTCATTTACAGTACAATAAACATGGAGTAGAGGAGTAGAAACCAAGGGATATATATACCAGAGAAATTCCCATGAATGAATATATTTATTCTTTAAGTCCAAAGATAAAGTAAATGATGACTATGAGTCAATAAAAAGTTAGAAATTAACTTTAAATTCAAATGGTATAGATACTAAAGAAAGCTGTTAGATTTGTAATTTTTTTAGATTTTTAAAAACAACATAGCTGTTAAGATATTTAAAACTAAAGCCAATTTGTTTTCCTCAGTTTGGACTGTAACTATAGTAAGGAGCAAAGGATAAGGGTTCTTAAACTTGACTATACTTCTAAGAATGGTAGTACTGGTCCCTTAATTGATTCACAGTTACCTGACTTATGGGGAGTAGGAGGGAGAGGGATTTAAGGGAAGAGGCTGCTGACATATTTTCCAACTTTTTTGATATGATATCCCTATTCTATACACCTGTGATTTCCCATAATTCTGGCAGTTTTTGTTGACCCCATCTGTCACCTTCAGATCTCTTGCAACTGGGCAGTGGCTTGGGACTGGAGTCACACAGAGAATTATAGGCCACCTCTGACCTAAGCAAGACATAGAGAGTCAGAATTTGAACATGAATCAGGCTAAGATCACAGATCTGCTAAAAGCACAATGTATATTTTGGGCACACATATAAAGTGGTTTATGAAAACATAGAATGGGATGTTTGAAATAAAACAGAACTTTCTATTAAATTTAAGATAGAAATTAATGTTTCATAAAAGAAAGTAAAGCTAAGGTAAACTAGGATATAAGAATTGGTCCAATAAGAATCAGGAAACACAATAGCAAATACAATTTTGTAATATTTAGTGACATTTTAAAAATAGTCACAAATGAAAAGATATGAATAGTAGATTTCAAAAAGAAAAATGAGCAGAAATAGACATTAAAAAAATTTATAATCATTAAAAAAAAAGACATGGTCAAAACAATGTTATTTTCTACATTATAATAATCAGATTGCCAGTGTTACAAAAATGAAAATGTCAATTACACCTGGGAATTTAAGAAAGAAGATATGATTGCTGCTGTTATTGAGTGATTCAACCATTTTCAAAAGTCATTTGAAATTGAAACTATTAAAACATGCATACACTTTGAACCTAAATTACTGGTAGGAATTTATCAAGTTGGAGGGAAAATTACACATGCATACAAAATTATTTATAGCAGTACATATCCCAAATGATCAAAAACAGAAGGAAAGGACTTATATGTACCAAAATAAAAAAAAAAAATTAAAACAGCACTTTGTTAACAAAGACATGGAAAACAAAGTAGGTACATTATCAACTGGAGAATGGCTAACAAATTATATGCCAGAAGGACAGAACATATTTGGAGAAACCTGGAAAGGTATCCATGAATGATATAGAATGAAATAAAGTAAAGTGAGCAGAACTAGGAAAACAATTTATACCATTACCAGAATAAATTTTTTTATAAAGAACTTGAAAAGAATTAAGAATGATGAGCAATCATCATTCAAGAAGAATGTTGGTGAGAATTTTTAGATATTTATAAGAGAAAAGAATTTAGTAGTAGACAGATGATTTGGGAAGTTTTGCTACTGCTGTGACCTAAATTTAATATACATGTTTACAAAGTTTATGCAAAAGAATTTCAGTTTTATATGCAATTTTCTTTTGCTGTTCTCTTTATATACAATTCTTTTTCTGTTCTCTCTTAAGTTCATATTAAAAAAACAATATGTAATATAAATTCCCATTTACAAAGCCAAAATTCTTGAGTGATTGTGAAAATCCATTCATACCTTAGTTTTGAGATTTATCACACCAGCTTTAAGAACTTTACTATATGAATTAAAATAATACATCTATTAATAACAGCATCATTCCTCACCCTTCTCAAGGTTAAAAGCAAATTATATTTCTCACATAAACAATTAGTTTAAAAAATTAGGTGAGTGGGAGGTATTAGGACTTGGTCAATGTCATGTTTCAAAACATTTATTTATTAAATTTAAATCTGTAATCTTCCTGCCCCCAAAGAAAATCTGAGACAATTTACAGAATTAAAAATCTAAGATGATGATGATGATGATGATGATGATGATGATGATGATGATAATGATGATAGTAATAGCAGAATAATAGTAAATAAATATAAAATCCTTCCCCAAACAGTTAAAAACAACTATTTAACCATTTATCAGTGACTTCTCTTAATATGATCAGAAGAGCCTAGTAGATATATCTGAAGTAACCACTACTTCTAAATGCCCCATTAGCTGTTTTCCAATGTGCAAATGATTTTGGTCTCAAAGGACTGTTTAGGAGTTCGGCTGACTGCAGCACTGCCTTCTTTCAGGTTTATAGGTAAATCAATGTATTTCCTGAAGCTGCTGGTTAGAGCCTGCAACTGCAAGTTGAGAGAGAAAGGACAGGACAAGGAATCTAAGGTGGGATTTGTTTCTCAAGGTCAAGAATTCCTTGACTTGTCTGTCTCAGGTAGCCCAAAACAGAAACAAAGTCAGTATTATTGCTCCTTTTTTTTTTTACTGGACTTAACAGAAATTTTGATATATTTTTCTAAGCTAGACAAGTGAAACAAAAATTAAAGGTTTATAATGTTTAGATAAAAGTTTTCCTATGATTTCTAAGCAATTTAAGTTTAATTACTGTTCTTTTATCTTCTAATTCTTTATTAGTAAACCTTTACTTTTCTAAAACTAGCCTTTCTAGATATTAACTAATGGACTTAGTGGAAGCTAGCAAACTGTAATTACCACAAATTTTGCTTATTCATCTTCTTGAAATTTAAGACTATTAAGTCTAGCTAATTTAAAAAATAACATTATATAGTCCATATGAAACCATCAACAGGCATCAGACAAGGGCAGCTGCTATACAATAGGTAATGCTTGTCTAGACCGAAGAAGAATGCTGCTCAAAAATGTGAGAGGCTCAATCAAATGTTATCCAAACTCATTTTTAGAAAAAAAAAAAGAGGAACAGCTCTACATGGAACCTTTACAGAAGGAATTTTAAGAGACTAGAGAATACTATTTATATAAATCAAGAGTTGAACTGTACCTGAAAAGTCCTATTGCTTGCACTAAAAAGAAAAAAGAGGTTTGAGGAAAAAGAAAAATGATTCTACAGCTTACCAATGCTCTGTTCATAAATACAACTTTTATCACATAGAACAATGGAGTCTATGAAAAAAGATTAGACTTTCATTGATCAAAAATATCTGGCAAGATTTACAATTTAAGCAAGTAAATATCATTCCAAAAGCATAAGACAACCACAATACAGGTTATGGAAAAACAGAGCCCAAAGTGATTAAAGTCAGGTTGGCAGACACCTTAGATCTTGTCAGGAAATTAAAGCGATATATTCTAAAAGAAGCGAAGGCATAAAGGTTATGAGTATATCTTCTGCTTTTGAAGATGACTTAGTCTTTGAACCACTTTATTTTGGTGAAATCAAAGTGTTTGACACTACATCCATAATAGAGAATCATGGAATCTTTCCAAATAGGGGTAGTAGCTAGAGTATCAGGCCTAAATTCAGGAAGAATCATCTTCCTGAATTCAAATCCAGATTCAGATAATTACTAGCTGACCCTAGGTAAGTTATTTAACCCTATTTGCCTCAATTCCTTATTATGTAAAAATAAGCTGGAGAAGGAAATGACAAAACCTCCCCCAGCTAAGAAAACCCAAAGTGAGTTCATGAAGAATAATACATGTCTGAACAACAATAGTGAAAACAGCTACTTTCCCTGATTGATATCTTCCTACCCCCCTCTACAAAATCCTGCACTAAAAGAAGTGTTCAGCCTCCTGCTGAAGACTTCAAGAATAGGAAAATAACTATCTCACACAAATTGGGATAGCTTATTAGAAAACTGTTCAGTATATTGAATTGATATCTGCCTCCTTATAAACATAACCCACTGGTCCCAATTCAGTCCTCGGTCTGAAAGCCCTAATATCTCTATAAAGATATTTATATATCTTTCTCATTAGCAAATCTTCATTTTTGCCAGCTGAAATATTTAGACTATATTGCAATTACTCCTTAAATCTCATACTTTGAATTCTCTTAATAATTCTGATATCATTCTTTTACCTGGGCTAACTGACTGAATGGTTGGATGACTCTTTATCAAATTTCATCATAAATTGTGATGCCAGATCTGGAAAAAATACTCTGGATATGGTCTGAGCAAGGCAGAGTGAGGACATTACCATGTTCTGTAAAAGAAAAATAAGAAAATGAACACTATGTAACTAGCAAAGGCTTCTTTTTTTGTTTTGAAGATTAAAATGAGATGCTTGGTAAGAAATTCATTTAGAAAACAGGGCACTTATATATAAGATGCAACATAACAATGATGATAAAAATAATAAGACAAACACCTGTTATTCCACTAGATTCCTCAACCGGACCTAAGCTTCTTCCTAGAGATAGTGCAGAGTTAGATGAGGCAAAGCAGAGGGCATTTTAGGAAAAGAAAAAAGCAAACAAACAGAAATTGAACATCATATCTGCTTAGAGAAAAGAAACTAAACTGGGAAAAAGGTCTCAAAATTCAAAATGCGTATAGGTTTCAGATATCCTAAAGCTCTTCATGGCATTGTTCCTTTCTGGAAAACAGTGTGCTAAAACTTCCATTCTATTAAGATCATTTCAAGAACCTAGAGTAACCTCAGTACCAAAATGAGACAGCTCAACTGTTTTCAGAAGACGAAATGTGCAGCCCAATATGTGAAAACCGTCAAGGAACATAAACTGAGTGGTAGATGGTTTTATTTCCTTTATTGGAAGAGAGAGAGAATGCTGAAACACTAATAAAGTAATAGCTGATTTAGATATTGAAGCATAGGAATGGGAATTCTGGGAAGATGTAATTGAAAAGTGGTTGATTCTCTGATACAGGTTATATGGGATGAGATGGGAAATTTTTAATAGTTGGGTCATTATTATCCTAGCATGAAGTTATATAGAAAGATAGGATTAAAAGAAAAAATTCAACAACATTGGAATGGAGTGAAAAATGGAAAGACTTCTATGAACTGAAGTAAAGTCAAATAAGTAGAACCAAGAAAATAATTCACTAATTCTGTGTAATGTTAGAAATGGAAAGGACAAAATCAATGAGAAAATACTAGTGTTGCAAAATCACAATTAAAAAACAATCTCAAAGAAAAAGAAGATAAGTTGTTTTACTTCTTTGCAGAAGTTGAAGACCAGAGTAGTGGAATAATTTCAGATATTTCTTAAATGTTGGTTAGTTTAGCAGAACTTTTATTTTTTCTCCCTTTTAACAAAAATTATCTCTCCTATAAGGAAAGAATGAGTAACAGGATATGGTAATGAATGAAAGTGTTATAAAATATAGATAAAAATAATTTATTTTTTTAAAAAATATAATCAATGAAAAAGCTATACATCAGGAGAATTAAAGTTCAAAGGTTTTGACTGTAGGACTGAATGTTTAAAAAAGAGAAAAGTTATGATGAATTCTAGAAGCAGAACAAAGAAATAACTCAGTTCAAGAATTTCAGAGAAAGAAGTTTTAAAAGGAGATTGATACACAGAAATTAAGCCAATACCAAAGAAATTGTACTTCACAAATGTTAAGGTATGAAATGCGAGATGAAAACAAAATAAAAGCCCACCTTATTTTGAACATATGATTTAAGACCCCATACCTGAGAATTGCTTTATATACATCATATAAAAAACTACATTTCCCCTCAATCTGAAGTAAAATTGAAATAATTTTCTAGGGTTGGTCCTAGGTCCCAAAGAGGGGAGGAGGAGAAATTATGTTTACAATTGACCACTTTAAATAAATCAGCACGCCTGATAAAAATCTTTGTAAAGTATCGGGAAAATTAACTTTTTTTTTTCTTTTGATATTCTGAGTAAATGATGAAAACTCTTTAAAAGATGTTAACAGGAGGGGAGAAAAGAATATGAAATATGAAAAGTTAGCTGTATATAATATGTAACCGTAGGACAGTTACAGTTGTTTGTGGGTGTGAAACATGTGAGGTATGAAGGCCAGGTCCCTGATGGGTCTTTCCAACAGCTACCATAGTCATGATGCCTCTCAAGCAGGACAATCTGCTATTCACTCAAATCTGTTGGGGGGTTTTTTTTCTGAGGAGCCAAAAGAGATGGACTCCCCACCAGTGCCATCAGGCTCAGGGACTTGGCTAGGCACTGGGCACCGGAGGCTTCTGCCAGCTAGTTGGCTTTGGGGAAGCCACTGACCTACTCTCCACAGTGTAACTTTTGTGAACCTGGAATCCAGCCTGCCTCTCATCGTTGGTCAACCTTGGCCAAGCCAGCTGGCTTGTTCCTTTTCAGACAATTTGCCTTAGGGAAGCTAGGTGGTGGCTTCCCAACCTACTAAGCTAGAGAGCAGAGACAAGACTATAATATAATCTCTAAAGATATGACTAATATTTATCTTACTTGAGCTTCAGGGGTAAACAGGCTTGTGTGATATTTGATGTCCTATAAATTCAATGAAATCCCCTTTAGCTAAAATGAGACATATATCTCAATAACAGAATTGGTAGAGAAGAAGAGAGGCATGGGAATTGGGGGCTGAGGGGAGTTGAGGTTAGATGGAAGGAATATTAAACTGATGAAATACTTTAGAAAATGGCCCTTATTCAAATGTGGAGCAGGACCCCTTTATATTAAATTCAAACACTTTTCAAAAAATAGTAGTGCCATGTTGATATATGTGTGCATGGGTGGCCAGGAACAGGGACAAAATGCTGCTATTTGTCTGGGGGCTCATGGGAAAAAAAGCCGTATCAAACACAGTCCTACATCTTTCAGGCCTGTCCCCATCTCCCTAGATCACTTACAAAGCTGTCACTGTACTTCCTGTGCACAGGCAAATGTGGAAGCAGCTTTTTCAGTGCTTTAGCAGCAACTACCCTCTACCCCTAACCCTTTGAGGCTAAATATATCCAGGAAAGAAACAAAGAACTAGAAAACAAAACAATAATCTGATGGAAATCAGAAATTTGTTGGTGAAGAGTGAGCAAATATTTTTTCAATATGCAAATCAAATGAGATTTAAATGAATGGTATTTCAAATATGAAGGAGAATCTTTAAAAAAAATCATGTCATGATTTCAAAATATTTTATATTTTAAAAACTCAGATTAACAGGAGAAAAATTTATTTCTAATTTTATTTTTATTGCTATGCTACCATACCATATAATACATTCCTAATGACACAATAATTTTAGCCTTAGTATTAGGTGTAAAATGAAAATTAATTGAATGTCAAGGAAGCTAGTGAAAACTGGGCACTTTGGAGGACCTTGGTCTATTCCAAGCCTCAATAATGATGACAAATATAACTATTTATTATTATTTGCTCAAATTCAGTTTCCTCATGAGAGAAATAAAGGTGATTGAGTACTTGTGATATTTAGTAATGAGATCATCAAATGAATTGTTCAAAATGGAAGTTACTATTCTTATTTGAAAAAGTACAATTTGTAAAGAGAAATATTCATTTGTCACTCAACTTCTTAGATGAAATGAAGTAAAGAGTAGATAATGTGTTGAGAGAAAACAAAAGGTGGGCAAAAAAAGTTCAGATTAGGAAAATTCAAACCTTGAGGGTAGAGTTCAGAGAGAAAAGGAAGAAAAGAAAGAAACTATTGAGGTAAGGTAACAGATTTGTGGCTAATTCTGAAGAGGAGTAATGAGACACCATAAATTTGATCAAGGAAGAGATGAAGCCTAATAATTCAAAATCTTTATTGATTAAGAATATTCTACAGAGACACTTCAAGTAAAAATGAAAGGGATGATCTCAATGACTACATACTAAATGAAAAAAATCTTAAACAAAAATTCTTAATAAAAATAATTCCATTGAGGAAGCTAGAATTGCCAAATGTGAAACATAGAGAGTAGGAAATTAAGGACAAATAATTGCAGATGAATACAAACTGGTTGCATGGTCTTATCAAAAAAAGGTAAAGAATAGCAGTGTCTAGAGTAGGCAACAGCTTTCTTTGAACAACTGAGTTGAAAGAATCAGCAATGACAAAAACAAACAACAAACAATAGTTCTTTCTTTACCCAAAACCCTACTGTAGACAAGAGGAAGATAAAAAGTGTTCAGGGTTTAGGGAACTATGATAACAGATGGCAGAGAAAAGAAAAAAGAAAAAAATTCCTATTCAATTTTACTTTTCCTAAGAAGATGACCTTCATAATATAATTTAGAGAATAAAAACGGCAAAAGTTCTGTTATGGATATATTGGGTTTGAAATGCCTATGGGATGTTTAGTTTAAAATGTAGAATAGAGATGAATGAAATATATAGGATTGAAATAGGAATATATCAGTATATGTACATATGAACATACATATACATGCATGTATGCATACTTGTCATTTTTATGCATTATTATTTGACTCATAGAACTGACAAGATCACAAGAGGGGGAAGAAAACAAGGATTCTTAATGCAAAGCAACATTTAGAGTGGGAGAGGAGAACCATTAACTTGGAATAGAAAAAGATATAGTATTATTTCAATATAATTGGCTTCCTTGGCAATGTTTATATTTTATGCTTTTAAACATATTATTCTGAGAAGGGGAAGATATTAAACTTTATTAAACTTCCAAGGGGTCCATCATATGTCAAGGGAAAAAAACTTCTGAGAAACAGAGAAGAGTAGTTAAGGAGAAAGCCTTTGGGAACATTAACACAAAAATGCCAGATATGGAGCTCAATCTAGCAAAAGACACAGTGAAGAAAAGTCAAGTACCATGTGAACCAAAATAGAGTGGTGTCGGCAAAATCAGGGGATACCTTGAGTATCCATGAGGAATCAGAAGAGTGAGGAGACAATCACATTTGTCCCTGATGACATTTGTAGTAACATAGTGGGGGGTGGGGGTGGAGGGGAAGATGGGGAGGAGTATTTTCATTTGAATAATGAGGTCAAAAGGAAAGTTACTTATTTCCCCAATGGCTACAAATGCTATTTCATTTTCCTCCCCAAAACCTTATCTGCCAGGTTGTATAACTATCCTGTTCATTAAAGTTATAGGAAATGAAGTTGAAAGGGTTTAAAAAAGTGAGAATTCTCTGATTTAAAAGCAGAAATGTTCCAGTTCAGTTGCTGACTTATAGGGAGATTTGACTGGCTCTCTATTCATATCAAGTCCCCAAATTAGGAATATAGACCATAGCTTATTCCTGTCCCCATTCTTTTTTTAATCTCTCTACATTTTCTTTATTGGTAAAATCATCTTCAACAGAATTAAACAGGTAAATTATGCAGATGATACTTAGCTCTTCATCTTTAAATCCATGCTACTCTGTAAAACTTCAATCTGATAATGTCTATCAGAAATTTCAAACTAAATAAAACAAGAGACATCTCAAACTTCAAAAAACAACTTTAAAAATCAAATCCCACCTTTCACCCACATGTCCCTAATTCTGGGGCAAAAATGACCATTTTTCTACTCTGTTCTCTTTATCATCTCAGTTCCAGGTCTGTGAGCATGGAACCATATCTTCACTCTCCCTCTGCCCTCAGATTCTCTGTTATCAAATAGTGCCATTTCACCTTTTCCAATATGTCATAAATACAACCTTTTTATATTATCACTTTTGTACAGGCCTTCATCACCTGTGACTTAGATTATTAAGACATCTTCCTAAGTGGTCTCTCTCCTTCAACTCTCTGTCCAAGCTCTATCCTCCACCAAAACTTATTTATCCTAAATACAGATAACATCACTATACTACTATATAGTAATAGTCACTATATAGTAGACTACATTACTATATTACTCCATATCAATAAACTCTTACTTTCTGAAGGATCAAGTAGAAACTCTGCTGTTTAGCTTTAAAAACTTT